>NC_037088.1:60618820-60921850 GCF_002994745.2 Rosa chinensis | reverse complement strand
AAAATGAGGCATTATGCCTTCACAACTGTCTTTGGAAAATAGATAAAGCAGGTCAGTCAAAAACTAGTGCATCCATTGACTGAACAAGTTCCTTGTTGCCATTGAGGTATGCAATTGTGAGGTTGACATCTGGGTCATGGCCTCCTTCTTCCATATAGTGAGTTTCTTGTTATTTAGACTCCATATATCTCTTGTAAGTGGTTGCAACTATGTTGCTTGCTTGGCAGTTCTTGTACCAATGCCCAATGACTCCACACGTATAGCATGGTTCATTGACAACTCTATCATGTTTGACTGAAGAGTTCTTAGGTGCCTTTTTGCACCTTGTTTCCACCACCTCTACGTCCATTTCCACATGGTGCATTGTTGCCACGTGGGTAGGGATCAACACTTCCAAACCCCTTTGCATTGGAGTTCTTTCCACCTTTCATTTTTCCATAATTAGCCTCAGAAATTTTCTTTGTCCCAGTAGGCCTAGCATTGTTGTTCAAGAGAACCTCATTATGTCTCTCAGCCACTTGCAGTAGGCTTATCAACTTATTGAAGGTTGTGATTCTTTTGTTGTCATACTCCAACTTATACTGGTTCGCTAGTATAAAGGCTGAAGTAGGAAATGTGATAAGAGTCTTGTAGATCATATCATCTTCTGTGATTTCCCTTCCACAGAAATCGAGATGTGCTTTTAAGCGCAACATGTCCTTGTTGAAGTCATTGACCCTTTTATAGTAAAGCAAGCGAATTTCATTCCACTGAACGGTTAGTTCTGGGAGCAAGGTGTCATGAAGGTTCCCAAAATGTCCCTTAAGGGCATCCCATAGTTCTTTGGGTGTCTTCAACTGAAGGTACTCCCAGCGTAGGCTAGGATCAATATGTCGCCTCAGAAACATTAAGGCATTTGCTTTCACCTTGTCAGACGGTCCATTGTCTTTGGGGTCAGCGGAAGTTTTGATGGTGGCAATGCAGTCTTTTGCCATGAAGGCAGTTTCTACATCGGAAACCCAACGGTGGTACTCGAGTCCGTCTGAGTCCAAAATGTCAAATTCAGGTCGAGTTGTATCAGTCATCTACATAAACAAGAGGGAATATATAAATTACGCAGTCATAAAGACATCCACGTAAATTATTTTCTAAAAATATGAATTAGATTTCAAGACCAAGATTCGTAATGGTCACATTTTTTCAATGCTATGTGAAAATGCTTTATCACAGTAAGTGTGTGTGTGTGTGTGTGTGTGTATAATGCGCATGAATTTTCATTATCATAGCAAAATGGAATTTATATGTTGCATTCTAAAATTAATCATAACACATGTAATAATAAATAAAACATAGCATATATAAAAATAAAGTACATGGCATGCTCAAAAATCACAAATATATAATAAAATATGCGCTACACATAATATATCATGCGTAAAAATATAAGCAATATATAGCATAATATAAAGCATGCGTAGGCATAATTTATATAACCGTAAATAAAATAAAAACATGCTCAAAATTTCATAAATAATATATAACAAAATATAAATATATATATATATATGGCATGCTCAAAAATATAAACAATAAAATATATAATCATGCTTAAAGATAATCATATAAAGCATAAATAACAAGACATGCTTGAAATGATCAAAATTATCTAACTGAACATGCTCAATAACAAAATATAATAAAGGCATAAACAATAAGGTATAAAGCATGCTTAAAAATAGAAAATATAAATAAAATTCACATGCTTGACTAAAATCATAAAATAAAATATAGAAGTTGAGAAAATAAAACAATCATAGAGCATGCGCGTGTTGATGCAGGCGTGCGTAGCGATATTTTTGGACTTGAAGAAAACTGGGCTTCTTTTTTTTTTTTTTTTTTTTTTAATCGTTGGTGGCGGCAGAATAAGAAGAAAAAGTTTTTTTTTCTTCTAGGGTTTTGATTTTTTTCTTTGGCTATTGGCTCTGAGCATACTGATAACGTGTAAAAGTAAAATGACAATTGGAATTGGTCTACTCATTTCATTTCATAACCCTTTTATATAGGGAGAGAATTACAACGGAAATATCAACAACAAGGATGACATTAACTACTGATTGGTCCTTGATCCATGTTGATTGATGGTGATTGCTAATTACTTGATTCCCTCTCCGTCAATCACTTTGACGAAGGCATATAATGTGTTTTTCTTTTAACATACCAATAATAATTAAGTATGCAGCACACGGCAAAGCCCAAAAAAAAAAAAAACAGCATAATTAAGTATGCACCATCCAGCGTACAGCAAAGACCAAAAAAATATATAGCAATAATAGTTAAGCATGCAGCATACTGCAAAGCCCCCAAAAAATAAAAATTATATCAATAATAGTTAGGGTGATTCTATTTGTACCTCCAAATTTACTTTTTAGGCCTCTCTTAATTTTTGTAAAAATTGAATTTCCATTTTAGCCATAGAACAAAATGAATAAAGAAATAAGTATATAAAATGACAGAAGAAGATCAAAATTGAAGAGATACCACAGTTATTTCTCCTCCCTCTCAGGGCTTTGCTATAAACTTGATTACCTTCATTCATAATCTTCTTTAGTGATTCACGTATTGCTATACTAGAGAAATGTGGTTTAATTGGTTACCAAGTAAATGGCCGTGGTTATTCTTAATAATTACATGTCATTTGATACTTCAATTAACTCGGACGTTGTATGCTAATATGTCACTCAATAAAACATCAACTATATATTATCAAGGAGCAAATAAACTCTAATCTGGGTAGATTCTTGGCGAGGTGCTGCACCACGAGTCCCTAATTCTAGACTTTCTTTGCACTCAATTTGTTGAATCACACCCAATAAACCATATATCAACTATGAATAAAGGATCAATGAAACTTTAATCTCAGTTGACTTGGTGAGGTGCCGCCCAAATGCTCAACCAAATCTTGTGACCAGTGCTTGTTCGGTTATAATTTTAATTTTTATAAAATTTTAAGAGAGGCCTAAAAAAGATAGTAATTAAAATTTTATAAAAATTATGGGAGGTTCAAAGAGCAAATTAGGAGGTATAAATAGAACCACCCTAATAGTTAATTATGCGGTATGTTTTAATGACAATTATAAATGAACAGCGTCCAAAGATTAATAATAACAAAGAATTACTTTTTGCGCCACTTCTGCTAATTGTGAAACTTGTGGCTCCTTTAAAGCAGCCTCTTAGGTGGAAGGTGGAAGGTGGAACGCGCCCCACGCGCGAGGAAAAAAGGAAGAAACCCGAATTTGCTCGCTCTCTCCCGGTCGAACGCTACTGGCGATCCCGCTGCTGCGTTCCGGCCCGGGAGAGGATGTCGTTGTTGATTGGTGGCAGGCTCTTAGTGCATAGATGAGGCCCAGGGGAGGAGGGTGGGCTCTTGACATCGGATTGGGCATATCGTTCTCGATCTATCTTTCTGGGTTCAGGGGTGATGACGGCTGAGGTATTGGGGCGGTTTGTTTCTTTCCTGCGGTGGGACATGGCGTCATCGTATAGGCGGGCTGGATAGTGGTGGAGCTGGCCAAATCTCGACAGAGGGGATTCCCGTAGGAATCTGTTTCTATCTTGCGTTTGGATCTAGTTGCTGTTGTCAACGGGATGTAGATCCTGTTTGCAACTTGGCAAGGTGAAGTGGCGGTGTCAGGTAGTGAGGTGATGACGATGGTGTTTGTTGGCGGCGGGAATGGTTGTCTGCAGTGCTTGGTTACTGTTGGGGGACGTGGGGTCTGGGTCGGGCCCCTGTCTTTGGGCCTTGTTGTCGTTTGGTTTTAATTAGGGTTTTTTGTTTGGTTTGTTTAGGTTTAATAAGTCCCTACTCTTCTGAGCTAGGGTTGGTCTCCTACTTTTTTGAGCTAGGAATTGGTCTAGGTGTTATGCCATGTAAATGGTGTCATTCCCGAGGACGAGGACGATTTTGTTCAACTCCGGTTTACTTTTGTTGTCGATTTGCTGATAAGCGATCCTTTACACATGGTCTAGCAACTTCGGACACGGTGTTGAAGAGGACGTTATCTTCTTTGCAGTTGATTACGAGGTTTTACTAGAATTTTCGGATTTATATGCTCAATGTAGCCTTGGAAATAGGCGTTTGGTGGTTAGCGTTGGGCCCTTTGGCCTGATGGTCTCTATAACCACGATTTCTTGGGGTTTTGGTTCATGTCCCCCCCAATGTAAGCTTTGTTGATTTAATGGTTATTTTCTTTTCTAAAAAATAAAAATAAAATAATAATAACCATATGTTGACCACCAACTAATAGCATCCTTAGTTACAGTATCTGTTTGGGCTGCTTGTGAAGCAAACATACCCTTTCGTTGATGAAAAAAGGCATATTGATTACGTAATAACTTTGCTTCTTGTGGGTCTTCTGCTATCTTATTAAATGCTTTCGTGAGAGATGTAATCACTTCTATATCTTGATTAGGGCTTTTTCAAGTTAATCCTCCCGGTGCTGGTTTGTTGAGATACTCTCTATCATAAAATCTTGGCGTTAGAGCAAATCCAACACAATGAATAGGGTAATTCATTTTTTTCCACCTTTGGAGCACAATATCATCGACTTGTGGAAAATATTTAGAGTACATCCCGGTCCTCATAACTTCTTTTATTTCTCCAAGCATGTTGTCCATCCTTTCATAAACTTCACCCATTTTTTGACCATTTCCATCACAATATTTAATTAGAAAATAAATTGGCTTTGTGATATTCACTACAGCCATCACATTCTCCCAAACATTGTCTGACAACACAGCTAATGCTATGTCCTCCCCAAGTTTTCTTTTCCCGGCATCTAAAGTCTTCAACCAATCTTTCCATTTTAAAGAACAACCGTACTTGCTAGTGCTTCTTTGCGATCAATAAGTCGCTTCAACAAGATATAATGTGATGCAAATCTAGTTTTCGCTACTTTCAATAACTCCAATTTTGATTGACTTCTGAACATGGCCAAAGCATGTGAGTGGTTCAAAAAGAACTTAACAATACTTTTTCCAATACTGTAAATTTCCTCAAACCATTGAAGCTCCTTTGCCAAATCTTTAAAAATAAGATTCAAGGTATGAACAACACAAGGAGACCAAAAGATATGTTTATATATCTTGTCAATCTCTCTCCCAGCAGCTTCACAGTTTGATGCATTGTCAGTGACTATTTGGAGAACATTTGACGATCCCACCTCTTCAATTGCAGTAAGCATAAACTCAGCAATCACTTCACCAGTTTTTTGTATCCCAGAAAAATCTTGAGCATAAAGAAACATCGCTCCTCTACTGTTTGCAGCAATAATGTTGATAAGTGGTTCATGCTTCACGTTAGACCATCCATCTGATACAATCAAAACACCGTGAGTAAACCATGTATCTTTAACAGGGGCTAATTCTTTTTCCAAACTTCGTCTACACTCATTAAGTAGAGTAGTTCTTGCTTTTTCATAAGATGGAGCCTTATAACCCTTGGGTCCATTATTTATAGCTGAAATCATTTCATGAAACTGAGGATTTCTCAATACATTAAACAGAATTCCATTAGCACATAATCCTCTCATCACCTTCATATCAACATAATTTTTATCTATAATCTTGAACATATCATCAAGAGTAGTCGCGGTGGATTTTTTTGGTTGTTGCCTCAAGAGTGTTGAGTTTTTCAAAGATGAAGAAACTCCTCTTTTTTTTTTTTTTTTTTTTTTTTTTTTTTTCAGCTTCCATAACTATTCAACGAACTTTGTCATATTCCTCCCGATTAGCAAGTAATTCTCGACCAATGTTACCTGGATCGCGGATCGTTGCGATACGGGTACGCGGTACGCCAGTCTCTATGGTACGCGGTACGGTAGGATATATTAACTAAAATTTTAATTAAAAATAAATTATATATGATAAATATAATTATGAAAATAATAATAAATGGATAATCATATTGTAAATAAAAATCTCAACAAGAATTATAATATAAAAATAAATTGTCATTACTGCTTAAAAATTAATTAAGTTTTTCAATCTAAAAAAGAAAAAATAATATTTTTTTTTCGATGGCTAGAACCCAATAGGAGGCTTGGCCATCACGCCTGTCTAAGACCTTAGTTCGAAGGGACGCTTGAGTCTCTTGCAAATCTGGATATATTAGTTTGATGTGTTCCTAGCCGAATTGGTTGTGCTTTGAGACTAGGTGGAATAGGTCTGCTCGAAGTATTCCTGGTACCCGATGAATCTTCCTCATCTACATAGTTTCCATCTAACATTCTCCATCGTAAGTCCTCCAATCTCAAAAGCGACTCATCTATATCTGTTGATTTTGGATTAATGTCCCATTTTCTTATAAATTCCATTATTGTAGTCTTCAAAGAAACGTGAAAGGAGACGAATATTGGAATGAATATAAACCAATTTATCAGCTCTTTCGGCATTCAACCTATTTCTCTTAACACTGTGAATGTATGAATACGTACTCCAATTCCTTTCGGCAGATGAACTTGATATTAGTTGAGCTAGTACCTGTTTATATGTAATATCATGTGAACAAAGCATACATATATCAAATTCAATTAACTTGCTGATTGAATTTGTGTGAAGGGTTTTAGTTTTGTACTTGGTTGATTTAGAGACGGTGAGAGCGAGATGGAAGAGAGAGAAATTAGCTCCCAGTACATCTAATTGAGGCTAGAAACTAGATTGTGGAATTAGATTGCAGAGACCCAAACTCAAATTTGGAGAAAAGACGAAGAAGCTGATTTGGGTTTTGAGGTTAAGATCGATTGGATGGTGGAGATGACTATTTGATACTGCATTTCTTCAATTTCGTTTGACTCGTCTTCTAACTCTTGTTGTGGTTTGTGATTAGCTTGTGAAGCTTTTGGCTTTTCGACATCAGATGAAACTGAGCAATCATGAAGTAAAAATTGTGAGCTGAATTTGGTAATGGAGGAAAAGTGTGTGATATGTTTAATAGAAGGTATAGGTTGACTGACTTGTGAAGATCGAAGGTCATATCTTCAACTTTCACCACAAAGTCGCTTGGTAACCCAGTTTTGCAGAACCTGCTTAACCTCATTACCAGAGGTGAAGAATGAGGTGGAAGGTCGAATGAGGGTGGAATGAAGCAAAATCAAAACAAAGCGTAATTTGGACATTTTGTCCAAATTGAAGGTCAAAATCTAAAAGGTGGCCCCTCGTGTCGGTGTCAACTCAGCTTATGATGTCATATTTGGAGTCAAAATTGAAATTTTGATGCAGATGATGGAAATTAGAAGTGCAGGGACCATCATGATTTAAAAAAAAAGATCAGGGACTAAACTAATGTTTGCTCCAAAGTTAAAGGAGACAAACTGAATTTACTCCTTAATTATACTATATATGAAAGTAATTTTGAACATGAGATGCAGCTAAAAGATTAAAGAAAATGAAGACGTAATAGTCATTCTATTTTATGTTTATTTATAATTTTGTGTGTGTTTTATTTTTTTTGATGAAATGAGTGATAGTAGAGGACCAATCTTCTTTTTTTTGGGTTATTATCACAAATGGTACTTGAACTATACCTCTATTTTATCGATGATACATGAACTTCAATTTTGATCACAACCAGTACCCGAACTTTTCGATTTCATTTTAAATGGTACCTAAGGCCACCTTCGGTCATTATTCCCGCCAAAAAACCCAAATCTAAAAAAATAAAAATAAAAAACAAGTTCAAGGAAAGTCTATTACCAAAAAATCATCATTATATATGATCGCAACCCTTGAAATCATCAGAAATCATCACTATGATCACCTCTCATGCCATTTTTAGTCAGAATAGTGACCGGGGGTGACTCTAGGCACCATTTAAAATGAAATCGAAAAGTTCGGGTACTGGTTGTGATCAAAATTGAAGTTCAAGTACCATCAATAAAATTGAGGTATAATTCAGGTACCATTTATGATAATAACCCTTTTTTTTTTTTTTTGGACTGGAAACAGGCGAGGGATATAGTTCCCTTCACCCACCTTTATTGATGAGAAAATATAACATTATGCCTTAGAGGGGACAAAGAGCTTAAACTCCGGGCTACATTAGAAGCCTTACATAAATCCTCAAAGAGTGCATCCTAAATAATAACGTGTGCCTCCCCAATTCAGAACTCATCAGAATAAGAATAACAAGCAAGATACACTAACCTATTAGCCGTGCCATTTGCTTTCCGGTAAATGTGTCGCACTTGTAGCCAATTGAAAGCATCCATATAGGACTTACAACCGTCTGCAATGCGACCCACATCAAAGCAATCATGTTTATACACTGTCCGGAGGCTCTTTCTTAATCATAAAAAATCTCCTTTTCTACAGTCGTTGCAATGACTTAATTGTTGAGATTTTTGTTTTGTTTTTTATTTTTCTTTTGGTGAAGGCTGGTGTCGTCGACACGTGGGTTGACAAAATTATTATTTTATATTCTTTTATGAGAAGTTTTCAACTTATCCTAATCATCTTCTAATGAAAATGAAAGATTTAGAACGGAACAAATTAGAGGCTTTCTGTAAGAAATCTACTCCCCGATCTATGTGGAGAAGATGTACACGTACCTATATGATTATCAAGTGCCTTCTCTTTACGTTTTCTAAAAAATCATAATTAATCACTAGTCAACAATTCTTGCACAAGCAAAACTATTCTTCGTATAATTTTTTCCTCTAATTTTGTTTTTTGTTTTTTTTCCGTTATGATCAAGGTAGAGAAAACATGTCATAACATATTCGGAAACGTAGTAAAATTCCGCAAAATTTTTCCGGAAACCATTGAACGTTAAAAAACGATGGGATTGTGTAAGGGTAACAGTAAACGTGATATGATAGCACATAGAACGACAGAGATCACGAGTTTCATACTTCCATGACATGACGAGCAGCAAAGCTAGGCTAGTAGCCAATTAGTGCCAAACATTTATGCTAATTAGGGAAACTAATCCATAATTAATTAGAGATAATTATGGAGGGAAATGCTGACGTGTCATATGCAAAAATATGCGGATAATTGGGAATTGATTTTGATATTCTAAACTGGCGTGTATCTTGTCTTTATAGACAAATCTGCTTTCTTGTCAAAAATTCTCAACACCTTCTTCTCTACTTCATGTCTTCATAAGACTCTAAAGAACAGAGAAAAACAAAAGAAACAGAGCACTGAGTCATGGCGAAGAGCAAGATCATCAGTTTCTCTGTGTTCACTCTGATTCTCTGTCTGTCAGCTCTGGCTATTGCAATTGCAGGCAGAGTAGCTGTGCCTCTGTTGCAATTCCAGGACAAACCCAGTTTCCTGAGACCAACTTTTAGTCGCATTTACGATACTTCAATGTATGGTGCTCTGCAACTCAATAATGGATTGGCTCAAACGCCTCAAATGGGGTGAGTCCCGATTTTGTGGAATTGTGTTGTGGTTCATAAAGTTTTGTTCTTTATTGGTTTTTACAACTACCCATGTTTTGGGATTTGCTTAGTTCATGGTAAAGTGCAATCTTTTGGGGGGTTTTGGACTTTTGGGGAGGGGGTTTGGTTTGGAATTGCAGTTATGTTAATACCCATGTGGTGGTTTTGCATATATGAATGGGATTGTAGTTGATTGTGTGAAGCTGTTGTTTCATGGTTGCTATATTAGGTCGGTTTAGTTCTTGAGGATATTTTCTATTGAATTTTGTGTTTTTACCTATATGTGGGCAGGTGGAATAGCTGGAATTTCTTTGCTTGTGATATTAATGAAACCGTGATCAAGGAAACAGGTATTGAGTTTTCCCCTTACCATTTAGTCATTTACATGAAGTGTTAGCAATTCCTTATTGATCAACGGCTTTGTGATGATGAGTGTGTGACGCATGAAAGTCTTATTATGTTTGGTGAATATTTGTTTCTATAACTGAAAAAAGTTACTAGCATTGTTCTATCGGTTCAAAGAAGGAGAACCTTTCTTCACCTCCACTCAAAATATCCGGAAGCACTGACTTTCATTTGATGATTGACAGCTGATGCCCTCATCTCCACCGGATTAGCTGATTTAGGTTATGTGTATGTCAATATAGGTATTATTCTGCCTTACCTTCTAGTATTCGGTTGATTCAAGAATTTGTATATTTATGATGTAATTTACCGTCATTTACTGCAGATGATTGCTGGTCTTTACCAACACGAAATTCTGAGGTCAGTTTGAATTCTATTTCTTTGGGCAAAATATAGTTCTCACCATATTTATAATTTGTATCCGCATTTGTTGATTTTGTGGTCTTGGGGAACGCCATCTTTATTTTTTTTTGAAGTTGCGGCTTCAAATGTGACTGGTATATCTGATTTCAATACCTCTAAATTCATAAGAGAGAAATATTTGCAAACTTGTCTTTTATAGAAAAGTTTATTTTCATTGGAAAGCACTTGTGAGTGCATATATAAGTAAAATTTGGAATTCCTCATAGTTCTTATTTGATTGACCAGGGTCAACTGGTCCCTGATCCTAAAACATTTCCATCGGGAATTAAAGCTCTTGCCGATTATATACATGGGAAGGGCCTCAAGCTTGGAATATATTCTGATGCCGGGTAGGATGAAACTTTTACGTGTTTCTACTTTTTAGTTGAATATTTGTTCGTTATGCAGACTATAATTTCCTGGCCACTCATCTCAAGTAACCAATTGCATTTTGTAGGGTTTTTACATGTCAAGTTCGACCAGGTTCAATTTATCATGAAAGTGATGACGCCAAGCTGTTTGCTTCTTGGGTTAGTTTCTGATTGATTGAATTTTGATCCAAAGAGTATCTTTGACTTGATTTGGCATCTTTATATACTGTTTTCTGCATTTTAAGTTGTGACCTTGTGGTGGACTCATGTCATATAGAACAGATTGTCCTCGATGTGAGATGTTCTCATTTCTACCGAAAATTTGAGCCTTCTTCTAACTTGATTACCCACAATGTCATTAGACTTCTTTTGTGTTTTGATGTTTGCAAACAAAAAGGAGTTGTTTGAAGTGTTCTTTGGAGTTACTTTGTTATTTTACTCCTTGTCTTGGATATTACTAATAATCAATGCATAATGTTAACATTTTAGGACTTAGATTACTTGAAGTATGACAACTGTTACAATCTGGGCATCCCACCAAAAGAACGGTATCACCTCCTCTTAGTCTCACTTTAGTTTCTAAGGAATCACAGAGTGGCTCTATATTGATTTGATATGGTTTCATAATTTCCAGGTACCCACCCATGCGTGAGGCCCTAAATACAACTGGACGCACAATTTTCTATTCAATTTGTGAATGGTAATGCAGTTTATCGATAATGCTTATGATGTCTGGCTTAATTCTCTGTTAACCCGACAGAAACATTAATCCATAAACTATGACAGGGGTGTTGATGATCCTGCTTTATGGGCTGGGAAAGTTGGGAATAGTTGGCGTACAACAGATGATATCAATGATACATGGGCAAGGTTACAACTCTTTATAACTCTAGTGTTTTGTCACTGTTCTACATGCACTCACATTGAAACAAATAATTTTATGAAAACCCTCACTATAGTCTGAGGTAAATGCTTTCACCTCAGATGAAATCTTTAGGTTTACAAATGCCTAATTAGTTCCAAGTTGATGGGGCTTGCATGTGTGCTTAATTCAGCAATGGGATAGAATGTTTCACACTTCTTGTGTGTTGCTTCTTTCTGTTCTCTTTTGGTTCTGAGATCTTTTATACGTGATCTTTAGTTCTACTCGCGAGAAGAATGTGGTAGTTTTATTTGAATTTAATTTTATACCTAGTAAGTTTGTTTTGTCTTGTTATTCAGCATGACTACAATTGCTGATTTGAATGACAAGTGGGCATCATATGCTGGACCTGGTGGATGGAATGGTATAGACTTGACCTTTTTGAATCAGATTTTGTGAAGGCAAGGGCATTAGTACTCCAACTATGATTTAATTTTTCTCACCTCTCCATCTTATGTTATTGAACAGATCCAGATATGTTGGAAGTTGGCAATGGAGGCATGAGTTACCAGGAATACCGTGCTCATTTTAGCATCTGGGCTTTGATGAAGGTTCATGAAGTTCTTTTCTCTTTTCCTGGTCTGATATTTGGATATACATAAGTTTGTTAAATATCCTATCCTAGTAATTCAGATTGAACCTTCCTTCCAGTTTTCGAGTTGTTTGAGAAAGAATCTTATAAGCTAGTTCATTAAGGTTTATTAATCTTCAATATTAGTTTCCCACCATGCTGTTCAGTCTGGTTGTTTGCCAGTGGGTATAAATGAACCTAATTCAATTCCAGTCAGCACATGAGACATTTACATATATACGTTTGTGTCATTCACCCATATTAGCTTACTATCTTTAATTCACATACTGAAAATTGGGATTTGGATTTTCCAGGCCCCTCTTTTGATTGGTTGTGATGTTAGAAACATGACTGCAGAAACATACGAAATTCTGAGCAATGAGGAGGTTATTGCTATAAACCAAGGTAATATCTAATGTTGCCATGTTGGTGGCCTGTGTCTGTGTGTCTAATGTCTCTGAAGTAAGATTTTGCCGTATCTTGCAATTTTTGCTTGCATATACAATCGCATGTCACATCTATTCAAACTTGTGAAAACTAAACGAGAGATGATTTTTTTTGCAGATTCTCTTGGGGTTCAAGGAAGGAAAGTGAATGTTTCAGGAACAGATGGTGTCTACCAGGTCCGTCCTCCTCAATAGATAAAAAAGTGATGCTACAACCATTAAAATGCCCACTCAACTTTCCTAGGTCATATACTCATATGTGACTATTACAAGCTCCCTACCAATGTGGCCATGTGGGGCTTTGTTGGGAAGTGTCTTTCTTTCGTCTGCCCAACCCCTTCCCCCAATAATGATACAATTTTTTCTGAAAATATGGTCCAGAATATATGCAGTTGCACATGCTCCTGCCTGTGCTGTCTAAATGGTTAACAGTTTCTGTGTTACAGCAAAATTAGCATAGAAAGTCTGGTAGTTATGCAGTGAGTCAGTGACATCTATTATTTGGGCAGAAAATAACTCCTTGCTGGCTTGCTGCATGTAGCTTGACTGGCAAAGTTGTTGATTAATATGATTTGTTCTTCCAGGTTTGGGCGGGTCCTCTATCTGGACATCGTTTGGCTGTTGCTCTTTGGAATCGGGGTTCAACAGCAAAGACTATAACAGCTAAATGGGAAGCACTTGGACTGCAATCCAGCATTAGTGTCTCAGTGAGAGATTTGTGGCAGGTGAGGAAGCTGACCTCTATGTAAATATAACTAGTCGCAGCTTTGGTTAGCTTCAATTTTTACTGTCTAACTAAGTTTATCTATTTTATACTTATTTCATATCCCAACTGCTTGCAGCACAAACTAGTTAAGGAGGATGCCGTATCCTCATTTGGTGCTCTGGTTGAAGCTCATGACTGTCACCTGTACCTCTTCACCCCCAAGACTGAGTCACTAAGTACTTTAGCCTTCGCTTAAAGCATCCTTCTAGGATGCCCATTTCGTAGTGTATCGGAACCGTCTTCTGGAAGAGTTTGTGGCTGTAATCAGTGCTTTTACCCGAACTTGGAAGCTCTGTCATCTCTGGTGCTTTGCTCGGTTAACTATTTTGAATCTTTGTCAGGTCTGACTGTTGTGGTCCAGTGTGTATATTCTGTGTACTTGTATAGAACAATGATACGCTGTTCAAATAATAAAATGGATCACGAACAGCACATTTGCGCTGCATTATCTGTACTGTTGGAATCAATAATCAGTAAGAAGTAATTTTTAAGGGTAGGAGCATATTCTTAATTTCTTCTCCTAAATGGCTAGGATTTTTTTTTTTTTTTTTTTTTTTAAGGAACCTTAGGATTCTTATTGTGGAGCAAAAATTGAATTAAGTTGATATTGAGTGTTGACACGGTATTTGAACCTTGCATTGCATCTTCTAGTTCTCTGTGTCATATGTGGATACTATAAATCTGTGTCATATATAGATACTACAGTCGTTTTGAGTAGTGACAGTATTGTGCTTGGGAAGTGTCGGTTTCACTTTTGCTCATCATCCGAGTTCTATCCTCATATAGTCATACTGCAGGGTACATATAATATTGTTTCCGTCACTCATTTGGGTTCAGTTATAGCAATAGCACATTGGCCTTGCAATTTCTTCACCTGTTGCATTTGATAATAAGTATGATCAATGGGAGCCATAGGTTCTTCTCTCATGAACATAGATTTTCTTTAAACTGAAAATATATACCAAAACGAAAAAGATCTGTAAGCACATGAAACAAATTTTGCATAATCATCCAGAAAAGGTAGGAGATACAAAACTTCACTGTCGCAATCAGAGACAGAGGTCTTTCCTTTTGTAATATTGCCTTCTTTAGTGGAGAATAGGTAATAATCCTGAATGCCCCTCCTCCATGCATACACAAGTCTCTGCACAGTCCGAAGGGTGCCAATGAAAACTCTACTTGGAACTTCCAGAACGTAAGTGAAGTCTCCGAGATTTGTTTTGCTACCCGAAGGCGGAAAATCTTTATTGTCCAACTGGAACGGCTCTTTATTGATCTCATCAATGCTTGAACGTACTTGTTGACTTGGCATTCCCATTACAGGGACCTTCGGTGTAAGGTCCCTAGCATATGAACTACAAGAATCTGCTTTTGCTTCAAGTGAATGCATTCCCAAAGGCAATGATGCAGGCCCCAAAACCCCAAGCTTACGATCCTCATTGGTCTGAGGGGGCACCTGGGATTGAAGAGATGGCCAGGGCTTACCAGATTTAGAGACTTGTGGAGGTGGGGGCGGTTGAATGCCGTGGAACTTCCTCAAGTGAAAGATCAATGCTGCTTACATGTACACCAGTACTTGTTTCTGACTGGTTAACCTTTTAGGGTGGTTTCATCATCACCCGAAGATTTTTAGACTCGTTCCTTCCCCTCGCCCTTGAATACATCTGTCTGTAATGAGGACTCTGCAATTACATGAGCATTTTAGTTTTAGAATGAAAAACCAGCTAGTCTCTCAGTTACCAAGCATATGACAAAAATCTGTCAATTTTGACAGTCCATACACCAAAAATAGAAAAGAAAAGGGTGAATTTGATATACCGGATCAGGTATGTACATGCCAGTTCCTGGCAATGTCCTTATATGAGCAGTCTGTTGGGAAGCACAATGATGATAGAAAGGTAATGCATATGCATTCATTGACATTTGATCAAAGACATTCACTGACCAAGTCCTGGCATTCCATGTGGTGTTATTCTGGACTTGAGAAGGTGGCGGACTTGGGTGTGAAGAAAGATGTAAGCTTTCATCATGAAGCCACTGTGCATACAATATTCCCCCATAATGATAATCAAAGTCCCCAGTGAGGTTAGATTGTACATATCTTCCACTACCAAATGCTGGTACAAGAGCTTGCAAATCTGGTCTTTGTCCCCTCCCATTCCTATTTAAAGTGACGGGAAAAAAATCTTTTTGAAGTTTGTGGCCAATGTTTTCACCTGGTAGCGCTAGAATTCTCCGGAGCTCATTTTCTCCAAATGCAAAAGCAGATTTAATGCGAGCGAAGTTTCCTGGAGAGAATTAGTTGGTGCACCATCATTAGCCAATTAACATACAAAACTAGTAAGAAAATGATTTACATAGATGAGTGGAATGTATGCAATTTGAATTAGAGACTTTTAATAAACTGTAATCCAAAATGGATGAAAGATTGTTTAAAAGATACCATAATCTTCCTAATCAACTCTCTATATAAGAATCCTCCAAGAGTGAGTTATTATTATTTAAAGACAATAAATCTAAACTGTCAGTCACTATAATTTATTGTGCAACTTAATTCAGCATAAGGGTCATGGTTTGGTGCAATGATTGGAGCAAATACTGACAAGCACAAGGGCTAGGTCAACTCTTAAAGAAGAACTTCATGCAGAAATGCTAATAGTATGCTCTATTCAAATCTCTCCTCCTTGAGCCTGCTTTGGTGATACAAACAAATAATTCCTGGCTTCCTTATTCTCCATAAATATTCTGCTCCAATTTATCACCGTAACTTTGAAATAATTTCCTATTTCAATCTTAGGAATTGGTCGTGGTATGAATATTGCAAATTCAGTGCACCTCCACTTCCCCTTAGGGAAGGACCAAACAGTTATACAGCAAGAAAAAGTGGACAAGTACCTGAAGTAACACTACGGCCTAGATTGTTGTTGTCTTTTAGAGGATCCACTACGTTGAAGCACTTGATTGGGAATTCCTGCAGTCTAGCTTCGCTGATTCTTCTTGGATCTGAAAATGCAACTCTACATTTCTTCAAAAATTCCTTGGTGAACAGTAAATTCTCCCCCTCATTTTCTGGTGTCTCTATATCAAGCACTATAGTTAGAAGATCCCCACTAAAGAAGTTACAGATCAATTACAATTGATGTTATCAAACATAACTTACCTCTGATTTTAAGAACGGATGATAAGGAAACTGGACCATTTATACTGATGCAATAATTTGTCCAATCAAATTTGCTATAGTATTCCAAAAATCTATGAAGAACCTGTTAACAGAATGTAAAGTCACATTCAAGCTTCACAAATGCAAATGCCAATGCTAAACTGAAAATTATACATGCCGAGAAAAAGGAAAAAGGAAACACCTGTAGAGGTCCACGGAGTGATGAATGAAAGAGATTGATGATATACAAGACCAGTGTTTCTAGTGCATATGTTGAAATCAAGCCATGGGGTGCACCAACGGTTCGGCTCTCATAATAGCACCAAGCTTTGATCAAGATTATACTCTTTTTAAAAAGGTGGTCTCTTCCAACGACCTGGTCCGCCTGAATAGAAGGCAACACCAGGCATGTCATTTAAAATAGAAATATTAAGGCATATGAATTTTGAAATGATCAAGTGAGAGAACGTACTGAAATAAAGAGACATAAAGTCTACTGCCAAGTGTTTTCACAAGAAAATAAGTCTATTGCTATGTGTAGATATTAAGTTTTGTTGGGTTTCAACTACTGAAGTAAAACTAAATATGAATTGGAAGATTGCAGGTTGTAGAGATTCAAACTGGGGATCTCCGACTCTGATACTATGTCAGTGTCTATAAATAGATAATATTTTATCTTTTTCGGTTTACCACCTAACCACCGTACCCAAATATTTTAGATGCTTGATATGGAACAACATTAATGATAATAATACAGTATAACTAACTTATACGATAACCAAATAAACTGCAATGGAAAAAAGAGAAAAGAAAAGGAAAGCAAAAGGAGCCCGGCTGCATTTCTTTTAGAACATCAAAACAGACCATTTATGTCAACAAAGAGATAAAAGAACAGACAAAGTCAAACAATGGGGTCCAAACCTACCAATAGATCATGAATAAAGTTGAAATCGAGGAGGTAGCAAATACAAAAAAGTCACAGGTAATGAAATGTAAATGTGAACAGTGACGTTGCAGTCAATAGTACAAAAGTATCAAGCTCTTATAAGGAAAAATTCAAGCCACTTGAAAGAAAGCATCTTCGACATTATTTAATTCTATTTAGTGCAGATAAATCTGAGTTTGATTTTATATGCATAGGGTTATGACTGAACCTGCTCCAGAAAGCACAGTGTACACAGCCCAGCCACCTGATTAAATGAAATATCAACTGCTATATTATTCACAGTGCATTTTATGATCTTAACCTGCCACACAAAAACCAAAAACAAGATGACAAAGATACAGGTGAGCTCCCTTTTCTTTTCGTCCAGAAAATTAAGAAATTATAATACCTTCCTTTATGCAACATGATTGGCAAAAAAAATCTGTAGGCAGTGAAAATGTTTCCTTTCCTCTAGTAAAAGAGCATTGGAAATAATTTCTGTACACATGATGATTTAGATACACAACTGTGAGAACACCAGAAGAAAACCCAGTAGGACCACAGTGTGGCCTAGCCTAAATCCAGACTATTCCACAATAGAACCCCAATTAGCCCATGAGCATCCTTGCATACCAAAAAGGGAAGCGCAAAATTCTTTATCCCTATTGCAAAAGAAAGCATGATACTGAGCCTCATTAAGAGCAGAAGTGGGAAAGGGGTATATAAGAAAAATAAGGACGGGCTAAAGCAATGGACCACTGGTCTCTAGGTTGAACTATACTAAAGCACGGCCAATTTCTGGTTTTTCTTATGCTCATTCCTCATCTTTCCTTTCTTTTCTTTTCCCTCTCGAACACATTAAATTATTAACTTTATCTTGAGTTTTCTTAGAAAGGGAGAATTTATGTAGCAATTAACATCCACACTCCATGCATTTCCAAACCCTGTTGCTATTTCCATATCAACCCGAGACATTTATGTTTCAGGATCTCAGGGTCATCAATAAGTAATTCACTTTTTTTATCAAAAGTTCAAAAAACATGAATAAAAACTTTGGCGATCTGAGATTTGCATCAGGTCATGCTCTGAAATAACAGGCAATCTCAGACACATAAGACCCTACTTCAGCATGGACATGGACCAAGATTACTCATTGGGTGTACATGAAGCTGTTAAGTGAACATTGTAAAGTATGTAAAGCATTTAAGAGCCATCGAAGAAGGGAGTAGAACAAAACCAGTTTTGGTGAGGCACTGTTTTGTATATTCTGGACATAATTTAAATAGGCTGTCTTTTAAAGTGCCAGGTGCCGAAGGTACTGGTTGGGATGATGGAGTAGATATTTCTTACTTTGTCAAATGCCTTTTGAAAATCACTAGTTGTCAAGATGAAGAAAAATCACACATAATACAGATCATCGCACCAGTCTCTGACTAGTGAGAAGGATCTAAAGTATTAGGGTTGTCTAATATGATACAAAGGGGTTCAGATTTGCCTCATTAACACTATAAGACGTGGGAGGAAGAAAAAGAATAGACAAATTTTAGCATTTGGACTTTTCCATTCAAAGAGTAAAGATGAAAATAGCCCTCAATGCAACAACTAAAATGTAGACAATTAAGAACAAATCAAATAGAGAATATACTTCACCAAGATTTTAAACAAATGCCGGGCAATTGTAAGACCAAAGATAAGAAATCTAAACCTTTGCATAAACATATCTAACATCTTCAACCAAGAACCCAGGTTCCTTTGGTTCACCTTGAAGGTGACTGCAGATAGCCCTAGCTAAGTCTTCCTCCTGCTTCCGATGACAGAGTACTGTCAAATCAATATCTCCATCAGGGAGATACGTTTTTAAAGGAACTGAACCAAAGGACAACACCTGTAAGGCATGCACATGCTGATGTTAATAACCTCTTCTTCTTTTTTTATTTGGGAAAGAAAATATCCTCAATTTATCAAGGAACATTAAATAAAAGCATGTAACTATTGAAATAAACTAATCATTAACTTCCCTCAGCAGAGTGAACATTATAGATACGCTATTAAATTTCGGGCCTAACGTCCACAAGATGAAACAAGTGGATTTCAAGCAAGTGACAATCAGATTCCTATGTATGGTCACATAGACAAAGTTTTAATCGAGAAAGAAAAGCACGTGGATTTCAGGTCCACATCCACAGGATAAAACACGTGGAATCAATGCAAGTGACACAATCAGATCCTATACAATGGCCACTTACGTAAAATTTTAATAAGAACATACACATGCACTTTACGTAAAATTTCAAGAGGTTCCTGATATGAATAGCCACTTAGGTCAATACATATGATAACTCTTCAAATGGCCAATACTATAAGCATGTCCAACACCAAAAGTAACATATGGTATGATAGAACATTCCTTAAGTGGAAGCTTTCTATATAGGTTCCCAAAACATGAGTAAGATATAGCAGAATGATACAGGAATATAACTTGAAATTTAAATGAAATTCAAAAACCTAAGAATTCATCAGAGATTTTAAAGATTTTTCTGATACAAAAATAAAGCAAATGTTCAATTGATCGGCAATGAGAAGACGATATAAAAAGCTCTAGGAAGCTAGTTAGTGTGGGATTGAAGGACAGCAGTAAATTCAAAGAGTATTACCCCAGAAGCTTATAATTACAGATTTGTTTGGCTTCTTTGGATGTAACAGTACACCAAACTTGAATGCGTGTAGTCACACAAGCTCTTTCCATGGAAATGGGAAATCAAATTAATTACCTAGCTATGTTTTGCTACAGATCCCAACTGATAATGGTAATAGCAGGAATGCTTCGAAGAGCTAAGGATGGAGCACATATATTATAAAAAAAATAAGCTGTCCGTAATAAATCGGGGACCTTTTAGTTACATCATTCTTCCAGTTTTAAAGTATTGACTAGGCAACCTAAAGATTTAACCAAGAAATCCCTATTTATCAAGGCCAGTACTGAAGCAATTCATTAACTACAATTTTATTCATCATCCAAAGACTCCAAAGTAGCATGGACTGCATGTGATACAAAGTATCCACTACTGTGAACCAAAATAGCCTGCCCCCTAATTCATCCCCCACCCTCAAACAAAAAAAAATAAAACAGTAAGAAAAATATACGCCCACAAAAGAAGGGAAACTAGGAGCTGGGGGAAGTCGCACCTCAGTTCCGAAATGACCTTTGATTATCCTTTGAACATAATCGATCAGCTCCCTCCTCCTCCACTCAGAGGCTACATTTGGTTGAACAGCCCATAAGATCTCTTGGACCCTATGCTCAGCTGTCAACCATTTATCTATTGATATTTCAGAAGAAGAGCAAACTTCCATCAGCACAAAAGATGAAACTTAGAGCTGTTGAATATACCAAAGGAATCCACAGGCAGTTCCAAGAGAGGATTTTAATAAGTGACTGATGCACAGTTCTAGAACCCTGGGGAATTAAGAAGTTTAAAATAAAATGAAAAAAATTAATAGTTTGGACCTGGGAAGAGGAATGATATGGGTCAAAAAAATTCTGAGAAAAAAGTGAGAAGGATACCAAAACTTTGTGATCCAAGTGAATTTTGAGTCGATGAATAGCAATTGAAATATCTGATAGATCAGTACAGCTTAATCCAGGATATGAATATTCAGCAGAAATGTGAAACTAACCAGCAAATTGGATATTTAAGAATTCTTCTGGAGTAGGTTCATACATCCTTAACTCTGTTTTATATAGCACTGGACATGCTGATAAAAATCATGCTCAGAAGAGATGTATTGGGGCTATTGTGACATGTGTGACATGAAGATAGGTAAGGGAACTTATATGAAGAAAAAACAGAGAAGAAGAGATTTAAGTTCTCAAGGAAAATATATGAAGAAAAGGCTCTGCAAATAAGGAAAAAAAGTAAAAGAAAAGGACAGAAGTAATATATTATATATATAATACAGAAAAAAAAAACCGTCATCCTTTCTCCCCTCAGGGGGAAGCTCCCAACTTGGACTTAAAAGCAAAGAGCAGAAAAGAAGCAAAATAGTGAAACGCAAAGAAATGCAATAGGACAAATGAGAACACATCTTTCTGCTAAGGGGACTCAAACTAACAATGGAAAGGTCTCGATTAAGAGTCTCAGTGAAATAAAGTTCAGTCTCACTCTACTCAAATTTGCAGGTTTGCAATGGATTCTTCACCATAAATGAGTTAACAAAATAAGATAAATGCAATAGGGTTAAAAATGTAAATTCTGCACCCAAACATGGTACTAGAGACACCATTAGTCCATCCTTGGGTATTTCTCATGGTTGCCTCTCCAACTTTTACCCTAACAATAAATTAATGACCCTCATTAATAATGAATCCTATCCATTCTCCCCCAAATTGAATATTAATTGCAGTGGTGAAAAAAATAAAAATCAAACTGCACTGGGGTGGCAAAGAGATTTAAAATTTGTTGTTAAACCAATACTACAGTCACTTATCTTCCTTTTAAAGCATCAGTTACAACCTACAGGCGTACACAATAAATGCAATGAAGTCTCCAGGAAACTACATACCATTTTAGAGAGGGAAATTGACTCTGCTACATTGACCACACCAACTCGCCCTCAGTTGGGCACATCACCATGTCTACATTTATTTTGAACTCATGACCAGCAAAAATTATTCAATGCGCCAGCGGACTGGGTCTCAGCATACGTGAGTCCGATAGTTTCATGTTAGTATTGAAGCACAAACACGTGAGTGTTTGTGGCTGGAGAAAACTGTGAATTTTGTGACACGGCAAAAATGTGAATTTGCGACTGCAGGAATCCAACAACAAATTCCATCCCAGTTGAAAGGTGATTCTCATAACCTACTAATCAATATTCACTATAAAGAACAAGAATAACAATATTTGGACTTTAATAGAACTCAAAACCCATTAATCTAAGCTATAAAACATTAAACAGAAATTACTTATGAATTCAAAAGGGCTTAAAAACCATCACCCTGTCTTTTGATCATATGAGAAAATTATAAAGAAAGAAATAAAAAATCCACAACATTGTACATTTTGTCGTAAATACATTTGTCCAGGGTGAATTCTAAATAGTAAATACAATATCTCTTTTAGAAAATAAATCTTTAAACAAATAAACATCAAAGTAGAGACAATGCATGATATAAATCTAATTGAGAATTCCACTTACTACATGAATCTCCATTTTGGGAAGACATTATAATTTTATGTCCTGGCCTACGGTAAATGTTCAAACCAAATTTCTGCTCTAGAGCACTCCCATTTTTTCCTATATAAGAGGTCAGATAAAATAGCTCCAGCATACGTTAAGACATAGTATCTTGAAGTAAGCCATTTCCAAAAATAACTTAGGACAAAGCTAGTGGAGATTGAACTTATTACATGAGTCTCAGGTACCATACCAAGAGGCTAATATACAATACAATTTTCTTTTGATAGAAACAACTCTCTCATGCTATAGACCATTCCTACTCTCGTACTTTAAAATTTGTAGACTTAAAAAGGGTTAAGTAAATTTTTCATGGACCTTGCACCAATAGTATAAGGCACGAAGTCAGGGTAGTATTCATCATTTATCCAATGACTACCAAATTGTCAATCGAAGAGCATAGCTGATGTGTTCTCCCATTGGCTTTCCTTTTGCAAGTAACTATTATTAAGGGGGAAATGGAAATGATCCAATGAGGTTGAAGTCAAGATTGAGAAATCAAATTCTAGTTCCTACTTTTCCGGTCAGATAAGTGTTGGGAAAAAATGTCGTTAGCGATATTGAAGTATTTATTTGGTTTGGGTATTTGATGAACTAGACACTTGCATTCCAGCTGAATTTTGGACTGAGAAGTTAATAGGGGTTCCACTAGTGTTTAATTTAACGAGTTGACTAAGGGATTTGATTTTAATAACTGTCCTCACACACACACACATATTTAGTTCTCTGGGGTACTTGAATAATGAAAAATTGAATTCTTAATCACACACTCTTAAGCTTCTCCCTTCCCCTCTATTCCTAATGGTTGTGCATCAATAAATTCCAATCTTAAAATCCCTTTAATTCTGTTGAGGCCATGTAGAGTCACATTCTATTGTATATGAGTCCATTGTTACAACTTACAACACAACTTAGAACCATTGGCCATATGCCATCACCTGTATGGATGTAAACCAATAACCTTGAAAATCCTTCCATACAATCGAACCGTAAGATACCTCATCATTTTAATTGACTCAAAAGAATAGGCAAAAGATTAGTATTTATTTCCAAAATTGAAGGATTAACTGAAAACACTATTTAGTTCGAATAGCTTGATTACATAGAAGGCTGAAGACAACCCTGGGTTTGTAATAAAACATTTAAACTACAAGTCAAGTGAAAATACAAGTAAATGATCCATAGAAGGCTTCCAACATTGAAATTTATTGATTCAAAGAAACTACGACTCCTACTTTCAGCTAATCTTGTTATCATCTTCTTGACTTTCTTGCTATATTTGGTTGCTTAGGTACTTCAAGTACCAACCGTCCAAGAACAACTCTTCTATAATGTCTGCACGGCATCAATATTTCCAATATGTTTCTGTTTATCTCTCTAACAGTTAACATCATCGTGCCGCAGATACATCCAAAAATTAAAACTTAAATCAAAGATGTCTGGCATACAATATGATGCTATAACCAAAATCGGGGAAGCCAATCGAAAACGTGAAGGAAACAAAACTACCAGAACCCTTCTATCATGCCAGTCCTAAAAAAAAAAAAACTCAACTTCATCAATAACAGCCTATTGTAAACACATCAGAACTAGTGCAAAATCAATCAACAGTCCCATTTTCCAAAAGAGCTAAATTCCAATTAACATTCTTCAACCCAGATAAACATATCAAAATAAGAAACAATGACAATCATTTACTACAATAACCAATATAGAAATCCAGGGAGCTTTAGAATATATATATATATACCTTTGATGATGCCCCATGGCTTTCTTTCTTCTCCTGCGCTTCATCTTCTTCTTCCTTGGTCTAAAGCTAAAGCTTCCTTCTTTTCCTAAACCCTAAACCCGAACCCAGCATGAACAGGCTGGCCAACATCTTAAACCCTAAACCTTCGGCGCCGACGAGTTGTCCGCCGTCTGATTGGGACGGACCTCGCTTTAACGGTAACCGGTTCAGGTTGAGCAACACAAAAATAGAAACCTTAAGAGGCGGATGGGATGGTGGGTCCCACTTTGATGACGTGGCAGGATCTCTGGGAAAATGCATCACACGTGTGCAGGAGAGTATAACCACACGTGTGCGAGAGCCCATTTTACCAAGACCCGCGAAAACCCAACCCAACAAATTCCCGCCATGTTGTTGGCTCTGGCTCCTAAAACCCTATCCCCTTTCTCATTTCTCCCCAACCCAAAACCAAACCCCAAAAACCAAATCCCCAAATTCGCAACCCTAAACCAGAATCCAGTCCCCAATTCGGAGCCGATTGATCGAAAATGCGAGTATCGAACCGAGAGAGGTCTCAAATTCGACACGGGAGAGACATTTTTCCGGCACGAGAGCGCCACCGGCCGGGATTTGGGTGTTCTGGCCGCGACGCTGTACAAGAAATCTAGAGGGAAATTGCGTGTACTCGATGCCCTCTGCGGCTGCGGCATTCGGTCTCTGCGGTACCTGGTGGAGGCGGAGGCCGATTTTGTGTTGGCGAATGATGGAAATGTTGAGAGCAGGGATGTGATCACGGAGAACTTGAGGAGCTCCGGCGAGGAGGAGGAGGAGAGGTGGAAGGTGACGCTTATGGATGCGAATCGGATCATGACCGAGTGTTATCTGAACAGGGATTTCTATGACCTCATTGACATTGATTCGTTTGGCAGCGACTCGTCGTTTCTCAGGTCGGCGATTAATGCTTTGAGGATGGATGGCTTGCTTTACGTTACCTCCACCGATGGTTTCTCTTCCGGGGGCCGCCGGCCGCAACAGTGAGTGTTTCTGAGCTCTGTTTAGTTGTTCAAGTTTGACGCTTTGTATGCATTGACCATTTAGTAGGACTGATGATTTGGTATTTGTGTGTGTAGAACTTTAGCGGCATATGGAGCTTATGTTCGGCCTATGCCATATTCGAATGAGCTTGGTTTGAGAATGCTTATAGGAGGGGTGGTGCGGGTAGCTTCTGTGATGGGGTATCGTGTTACTCCGCTGTTTTCATACTATTCGTATCACGGACCCGTTTTCAGAGTCATGCTGCGTGTCATTCGTGGAAAGCTCCCTGATAGCAGGTGATTAATTGTATGATTTTTGTATTTGGGATAGCTGTGTGACTTATTGGTGCTTATTACTTGCTTTACATGGAAACAGACACTACGGTTTTATCAGCTACTGCCGCGACTGTGGAAATTCTCATGAATTTTCATGGGATGAACTTGGTCGGATCAGTTGCCCCTGCAGTGATTCAAAGGTATAAGTTAACAGTTTTTTTCTTTCTTACACATTCGTGGTATGATCTTGTTTTGTTCCCTAGTTTTTGTTCTTTCTTTCCTGAAAAGCTTTCATATTCAGCATGCATTGCTTTTGTAGAACTCGAAGAGCCTTGCTCTGACTATGACATTTAGGCTTTAATACATTTGAAGTCTTAATCTCATATGATTTATAGCCCTTAAAACATATTTTGTTGAGGTTTCACCTTTCTTTCCTTCCATCATTTTTCTTTCCTTTGCTCCTCCAACTTGGGGTTTAGAAAAATTAAGAACAATAATTACAGAGATCCTTGCATTGAGGTTCTTTGGATTTTGATTAAGTTGTCTACAGTGCAAAGTAGTTTCTTTTGCTTAATGATCCGGGAGAATGGATAGCTATTTGATACCTACTTGGCTATGCCATTGGGAGACAAATCCACGACCTCTCCCCTAATAGAGTGGAAGAGATCATCATCATCATTTTGATTGTATTTCAGTCTATGAGGTCAATTACATGAATTCTCATCTTACCTGTGTTTTTAAATTATGTCAAATCTCTTATGAAATGGAAGCTTATTAAAGGGAGTTCAAACAAAGCCTCCTGATATGAGTGCAGGGCTGCTGTAGGCCAGTATTTGTGCTCCCTTATTAAAGATTTTCATTTTTCTTAAGAGTTTTCATAATAGTTTTTCTCATTGGCATGTTGATAAATATTCAAAAGTACATTTTTACTCGTAGGCACTGAGAGTATAAGAATTATATGTACTAAGCACTGTTAGTTCTTTCCAGGTGTCTATGTCACTAGTTGTTTCTGGTCCTCTCTGGACAGGGCCTCTTCATGATGCTGCTTACATTACAGATATGTTAACTTTAGCAAAGGAATGGGGATGGGCGGGCAGTGACACAGGAACTGATCTTGACAAACTTTTAAATACAATGGTGGCTGAGAGCGACCCCAGATTACCATTTGGCTTCATCAACTTGGACGAGGTACACTTGTTGTCATTGTTTTTTCTATTTCAGGGAGTTGTTTTTCTTGTGATAGATGATGACTTTATCTCTTTTATCTGTTCCAGGTAGCAAGCCGTGCAAAAGTAAATTCACCAGCACTCAAAGCTGTGGTGTCTGCCCTTCAAAAGGTAATCCCACAGTACTCTACCATTTCTTTGGGGATAGCTAAAAAGTCCATGTTGGAGTTTGGGGTTGTTCAGGAGTATTATGGGAAACAGTTTGTCTCGGTCCAAAGCTTTAATACTCCGGTCGGTTATATTCTTTTGCAGGAGGGATATGCTGTGAGTAGGTCACATATCGAGTCCAATGCACTCAAGACCAACTGTCCAATGTCAGAATGCATTAGAATTGCACAAGAACTACAGCAGTGATACAAAGCTGAATGATTTCACTCCCAGAACACAGGCCAGTTTAAGTTGCATCTAACTTATGGTTGTCTGGTCTAAGCATGGAGGAGTTGATGCTCAATGACAGTTTTATGACAACCAATTTTTGGAACTCTCTGAAACCCTTGTAAAGTGGAAGCGAACATTGATGATACAAATGAGAAATAGAGGGTCTGACCATTCCATTCTCTAAAGTGCATAGAAAAATTTGTAGTCACAAGCCGTGAGCATTATACTTCTGATTAGAAGATCCAATAATTTTTGTAAGCATTATACTTTCTGATTAGAAGATCCAATAGCCACAATATGAAGGTCCAATATGAATCAGTTGACGGTCCAATATGAATCAGTTGAGCAGAATAATTTTGCAGCCTCCAGCTGTTCAAATTAAACTTTTGATTACTGAAACTAACGAGCTTCATTACCAAGTACCAACATAACCATTCAAGGATGAAACATAAAGTTTCTATGCTCGCGCCAATTCATCTTAGGGAACCATTTAATTAGTGTTTGGATGCTCACTTGGGATTAAGCTAAGGAAACAAACCATGAAACAAAATCATAATTAAACTATTTAAGTTGCATTATCAGCAAAAATAAAACATCCATGAACAATAGTTTAATCCTCAAAAAGTTGAACAAAAACCATAACAAGACTTCCTACACAAAACTCAGGTCCAGCAAGTTGTGTAGCTAAACAGAAACATCAATAACATAAGAGGATTCATATGCTCATTCAAGTACGAGCAGGAGCACCAGCTCCAGCAGGTCGGGGTCCCTGACCAGGTGCTCCGGGCCTTGGGGCATCATCCTGGAAAAGTCCAAAAGTTCAACATATTAGATAAATTAAAAAGATGAACCAGCAAACATAAGCTATAGACATGTTTGCAAAACAAACACTTTAAAAGGAACAACTGTCTACCATCACATACTGGAATGAAGAAGTAAACTCAATATTTCTCATTTTAATTCTAATATATCAAAGATAAAAGTTATAAGAATTGAGCAATGAAAAAGTTTAGGAAATTGTATTCTGGTCTCTATATGATACTAAAGGAAGAGGATATTACTGAGTACCAAACCATCTAACGACTAGCATAGAAAGCATGAAATGGATGGGTGACATCAAGTCGATATAAGTTGATGCCATGTTTCAAATAAAGCCAGAAGAACCAATTAAAGTAAAGCCCAACGGAAGCAAGCTAACACTATGAGACACAGTTCTTGATACTGTAAAGAGTGAACTTGAAGAGATTAATCTCTCGGTCTAAATGATTTCATTCTCAGTATTATCAACATATATCCATGGCCACATACTGCCATTGACACGTGCAAAGAATCAGAAGAATAAAAAAAACATCAGTAGGTTTCTAACAAAGGTTAAAGGGAAGCACATTTCTATAGGCATATACTTATACTTATCCTGAGGGATCAACGATCGGCTTATGATAAGTAACTGTTTTTGGTTTCAATTGAAAACAAAGAAACAGAACAATTCAATCAACAAGCATCCAATACAGCATTAGCATCTACAAACCCGAAACTAAAAAATCAATCAACAAGTGAACATAGGTTTTCTATAAACTGTAAAAAGAAGCTTACCCTGCGTCTGATGAATCTCTGTGGAGGGTCACGGTTCCTCCTGTTGGTGCGAGACCTAACCCTCACAACGTGAGAGTGAATAGCACAGGACACACAGTACTGCATCTTAGCATACAGCTTCGGCAGAGTGTATTCTACACAAGACAAGAACACAAACCCCTCTCATTCACATATCCAAATCCAAATCACAATTTCAAATACAAATCAACACGAAAATGAAAAGCTTACGCTCATAGACACAAGCCTCCTGCACATCTCTCACCGCAGCTTGCTCCACGATGTTCCTCACCAAGACCCTCTTGATAGCCTTGTCCTAATTCCAATTCAAACACTCGAATCAAAAACCAATCCGCCACAACTTCACATGCTTATACAAATTTAGATACAATAGATGATTAGCTATGAATCCCTAACCCTAACGCTAACGGTTACCTTAGGGCAGCACTTGCCGCAGTTGGAGCAGCGGATGAACTTGGTGTGGCCGCGGCCGTGCTTGTTGCGGCCGCCATTCCTGCGCTTGAAAGTCTGCGCAAACAGAGACGATTAGACAAGAGTGAAGAAGAGACGGGGGAGAGAGAGAGAGAGAGAGAGAGAGTGATGGAGGCGGAGATGTACCATGGTGTTCCGAGAGAGAGAGGAGCGAGATCTGCAGCTCTGGGGGTCTCGGCGGCCTAGGGTTTTTTTGGTGCTGCAGACGCTTAGAAAGTGAGTGGTTTTGGCAAGGCTTGGCTTTTATATATGGGGGAGGGATGAAGCCCTAGCTAACAAAATGGGCCTTCGATTGTTGTAAATTTGTAATTCCTACCCCAACTTTTTCACTTTTTTTTTTTTGGCTACAAGTTTTTCACTAATTCACTTCGTTTGTGACAAAAAGATGTAATATAAAAAAATAAAAAAACAATTAAATCAAGAGCCCAAAATATATAGCATTCCACGCATCTAATAACGAGACGAAGTAACTTATAGCTATGTTGTGATTTGGGTGTAGGGAGAAAACATCATTTGTCGTCTCTTTTAAGTAGTTATTTTGAGATTAAATTTAATGAAAACATCTCGTAAATGTCTTAAATGATTTGAGAAGTTTTATTGTGGCATGAATAAAAATTTGGCAATAGCTTGGAATTTGACAATTTTTTTGTCCAAATGTGCTATAAATAACACAATTTTTCATAAAAGAACTCAAATCTTTAATGTTATGACTTATGAGATTTTCTTCAAGGCTAACGAAAATGCACAGAACTCATTTTCCCTAATCGCATAATTAAAAAAAAAAAAAACTTATTAAAAAGCACACCGCAAGTTGACTAGCAAGTGAAATATCAAACAGATTTTATTCCAGCGAGTAAAACAGACAAGCCTCTAAATGCCATAACTAACTTCTTCAAATCAGTTTTGGAGTATCGGAAAGACATTGATTACAGGGGCATCGAATAGAAAAAACAACAGTGCATGGCTCTTATACTATCTCAGTTTCATACATCAGTGAGAAAGCTTCATTTGTCACATGGATTGTTTATTTCAGCTGCTCAACTAGTTGCAATGCCCACCCTCGTTTAGCTCAGGCGCTTTCTTTCTCGTACACTTGACTGGCATACTTCCAATTGATGACCTTCCATATGTTCTTAAGATAATCTGGTCTCACATTCTTGTACTGCAGCATGAAAACCAGATACATGTATTAATTCATATCACATCATACACGACGAGGAAATCTGGAAAGCAAAATAGTGACGCAAAGCTAAGAAGACCAAAAACAACTGTAAGTAACCTTAAAAGTTTTTATTGGGGACTTAGTTGAAAAGTGATAATGGTGTAAGTTTGTAAATGAATAAATTATGGGCTTGTCTGCAGTCTGCACAGTACCTCCTCAGATGCTAATTCAAGTTTTTACAGATAAAGTCCGAACTGCATGCTTCATATCAAGGAAAATCCCTTTCACACACATATAATGATATAATGAACTCAGAACTTGTACTCCAGGAAAAAAGATATATATCTTGATTTTCGAGGCTCTGTGGTTCACTAGTTAAAAGAATACTCTTCAAAACTAGTGTTATAATGTAACAAATAACGAGTTGATGTCCAGAGTAAGAATAGCTAAGAGTTTCAAGTTTTCAACAGTTGATGACAATCATAAATAAATAAAGCTCTGTCCTTTCACGGATTGAAAATGCTAACAAACCTAACTACAAATATCTAGGTCATTCAAGTTGACATGAGTTATATATTACCTGTAAGTAGTACGCGTGCTCCCAAACATCAATGCCAAGCAAGGGCACTAAACTTGCTCCTTTGGTAACCAATGGGTCCTGTAACAAAGTAATCAGAATTATAACTACATTACGAACAAGAAGCAGTATTTCTATATCTAATCTGCATATTCAGATAACTATCACAAGTCTTGAGAAGATAGCATACACAGAATTTAAGGAAAGCAAGTAAGCAAAAGATCTTCAACACTAGTTCTATGGTTCTAGCATCATAAAGTCGATGGGAACAATAGTGAAGCCCATGTGAATAACTACAAAAGCAGGACGGATTTGAATGTGGCCACTTGTAAGCAGACATAGAAGGGAATACTCTTGATTACTACTAGAAATAAATAGTTATATGGTATATCTTTTGAGGTTACCTGATTTGCAGTGGTTTCAACCACAACCTTCTTCAATTCTTTGTCTAGAGCCAGCCACTACCATAAAAGGCATGTCACCAAATCAGCAGACATCAAGCAATATGAATAAGCATCCACTTAAATCACAAGATGCAAAACTTACCACCCATCCAGAACCCTGCAAGCCAGCACCTTCTGCATTCATCTTTGTGATTAATGCGTCAAAAGAACCAAAACTTTGGTCAATAGCCCAGCCCAGGGAACTATGAGGGGGCTCGCCACCTCCTTCCTGCCACAAAAAAAGAATATTGCATTAGATAGATGAATACTTAAAACAGGCTTGTGGCATAGCCGCACAGAGCAAACTTATAAACTTACTTTAACAGGACTCAGATTATTCCAGAAAATCGAGTGGTTGACATGACCTGCAAGAAAATAATCCATTCCACTTGAGCAAAGAACAGGCAAAATCGTGTAACATAAGACTTTCTTCTTGTTAAGATTACATTTTCTATAGGAGTTGCAAAGTGAAAGCAACAAGAAAAATCTACCACATAAACAAGACATTATATCAAATGAAACAGCTTCTAGCAGCAATGATCGATGCCATCTTAATACAACTCTAGTTATGATATGCTTATTAAGCATTCACGGCATAACGAGTCATTTCTTTTTCTACCAGTTCATTTCGATTCTCGACACCTTTCCTTTCCAAGAACAAATAGCTTCCTCTAACATGTTAATAACTTAGAATAGCAAACTAACAGTACAACATTACAGAATCTAAAGAAATTTGGTTACTCATAATAAAAATATAAACACTTTTAAGCATTTCAACTACCAATTACATCACATCCCTAAGCAAATTCGATCATTTCGAGTAGCACATTGAACATTGACCAATCGAAAGCTTTCTTTTTACAGATAAACAAAGTTAACACATATTCCTAATGCAAAAATCGCAGTCAGACAATCACAAAACCAGTACAAAAAGCGAGAAAGAGATCACCGACCTCCGCCGTTGAATTTAATGGCGCTCTGCAACTTAACGACGGCAGAAGCGTCGCCCTTGGCGATTGCGGCGTCGAGCTGCTCCAAAGCCTTGTTGTAGTTGGTGATGTAAGCCTGGTGGTGCTTCTGGTGGTGGAGTTGCATGATCTCGGCGCTGATCGCCGGCTCGAGAGCGCCGTAGTCGTACGGAAGGTCGGGGAGAGAGAACGTCTGCAGTCCACGCGCGCCGAGGATTCTCTGGAAACCTGATCCGGCTAGGGATTTCCTGGCCGCGAGAGCTCGTAGAGCCATGAGGAGGTCGTCGGCGATGAAGGGAGGGAGAAGAAGAAGAAGAAGATTAGAGAAAGTGAGGTCCGTGAGGAAGTGACGAATGAGAGAGTGAACTGTGTGGAGTCGGTTATTTATAGGTGACTTTTTTCTCCCGAATCCAACAGCAGCAGCAGCATTTCAGGCTCACAGATTCGTTTTGGCGTTTTGGGCCGGGGGAGGTGTACCCTACTTTTACAGCCCACTGTTTTTATGTTATTGTTTGGAAAATTTGTACATCTAGGCCGTGTTTGTTAGGGGGGATTGTGTTACCCCGGCTTAATTTCTTTTAGAGTCCTCCACTCTTCAAGCCAGGTTATGCTATAGAGTGCCTTGATCCATGTTTGGTGCCAGCGGGATTAAATATAGAACCAACCTGCAAAACCACCAACCTGCAAAACCTTCAACACCCAGACACAAACCCCATTGCATTGTATTCTATACACTCTCTCTTCTCTCTCTGTCAATGCAAACAACAAAAATAATTGCCAGAAGAAAACACCCAAAGCAGTTGAGCACACACCTTCCAACCCCCAACATATATTCTCTCAAAGAAAAACCAAACAACCCTCACAGCATTTAATCAGAGAGAGAGATCTCAACGCAACTCAAGAACCCACCTTTTGCTTTTAATTGCTCTCTTTTCTTTTCTCTTTTTTTTTCCTTTCCTGAGTGAGTGGTATTATGGGTCTGAGATGGCCGTACTGAAAATTGGTCTACCCAGCAACAATGCCAGTACCCAAAAGCAGCAGAAGCCTAAGCAGGAAGAAGAAGACCAATTAGTGAAGCCAATGTTTCATGACTTTCTGGGTATGAAGCCTTCAACACCAGAAAAGCTCCAAAACCAGCAAAGCTTCAACACCACCAACCTGCAAAACCAGCATAGCTCTGAATGGTGACCTGATCAGAAGGGAAGAGTAGATCGAGTGAGAGTGGCTTCCACAATCCCATAGTTTTTGGTGGGTTTGTGGTAGACGGTGTCGGGGTGGATTTTGGGACTGTGGAGTCTCATTAAAAATAGTCCCATTGCTGCCAAATATGGGATAACTGGGATTGGACTATATAAGAATGTCCAATCCAGTCCAATCCCGTGTAACAAACATCACCCTATACTATTATTAAGAGAAAATAGCTTGCTCTTCATAATTGATTTTTTTTTACCAATTTGTCTCTTATATATTAACAAAATAAAAAATAAAAATAAAGATTCAATTATATGTAGTGGAGACCATAATTTTTAACTACCTACACCACACACTCTAGAAAAAAAAAAAAAAATCCCTACACACGCTTTCTATAGGCCACTGCTAGTATTCATGAACACATCGATATCAACTCGATGAACGGAAAAATTTGAATAAAAAGTGGTCTTATGTGCCATAATCTTTTTTTTTCTCCTGTTTGAATAATAAATTGTTATGAGCTGTCCCAACTCCCAAGTGATGGACTCAAGGACTGGAAAAATCTCAACCCAATTTTCTTTTTACTAATTATCTTGGTTTTCTGACTTTGTAAAATGGTAAAAATAAATCGGGCCAAGATTTTTGAGTTCCGTCAATTTTAAAATTGCTTAAAAATCATTGTTTACCAATAAGAGAATTTTGGTGCGGAAATCAGAACGTGCAATTTTGACAAAAAAAATTGTGTTATACCTTTTTTTTTTTGGAGAAAATTCTTGAATTGGTTCCCAAATGGTTGGAAAGGCTAACATCTTTTAGTGTGTTTATCATCGCTTGCACAAGGACCATTAACCTCACTTGCATGGGCGTGAGTATGGGCATTGTTAGCCTCACTACCATGGTTTATTTTTTTGATAGAGTCCCCCACTACCATGGTTGTGATAGACTAGTTTTGGATAATAAGACCAGAGGTTGAGTAACAATAAAAGCGTTGATAACTCCATCCTCAAATCAATTCGCTAGAAATGCTTTTGTTGAAAACGTTTTTATTAGAAGCACAAAGTTTTTTTTTTTTACTTTTAGTTGACTCGACTATTTCTCCAGGTAGCACTCGGAAATTCTTGTTCAACAACCAAATCAAGTAGGGGTCATCATGGGTCGAGCTAGGGCCGGCCTTATCCTAAATTTTAGGGCTTAGGGTCGGGTCGGGCCAGGCCTAGTCAAAGTCAACAAAATTTATGGCCGGATAGGGTCGGGCTGGGGCTTAAATATGCTAACCCTTACCCGCCTGAAAGGCCCGAGCCACTAGGGCCGGGTCCGGCCGGCCTTCCGAAATAGGGCCGAAATGGGACTTAATTTGTTTAACAAAAAGAAATATATTATTTTTATTTTTTTATCTCAAAATGTAGCTCAATGGTTATATAGGTAATACAAGACTCATTACTTTTTGTTGATCATATTTAATATATATATATATATATATATTTATATTGGAATTAACTTATAAGTTATAACATTTACAAATATTAGTTAAGATGGTTATATTTAATTAACTATCTCTCTAAATCTCTCAAAATTAATTGTTGTTTATCAAAGGAAACAAAAATTAAAGAAAATAAAGCTTAGGAAATCAATTACAAAAAAGAGATAAGTTGTACGTTATAGACTAAAGAGAAACATATTTAAAAAATAGAAAATTATTAGGGCTTAATTAGGCGAGCTTAAAGAGTCGGGTCGGGCCGTAGGGTAGGGCCGGGCTTCATTTGCATGACCCTTACCCTACCCTATTTGAGAAAGGGTAGGGCTGGCCCTCCCTAATGTAAGGGCCGGGTCGGGCTTCGGCCCTACGGGCCGGGCAGGTTTAGGGCCAAAGGGCTAAATGGTGAGGCCTAAAATCAAGTGTGGCTGCAATAGCAATAGGGGTTCTCTGATAGGATCATCCCTAACCCTTAGACCAATATTGCTTATTTCTAGTAGTAATAGAAGTATGTATTGGGTTTAGCCCAAAGACCTAATGGCCCAGTTGACATGGAACGTGCTCCTAGTCAATTGTCGTTTTGTAAGCAGGAGTCAATTTCTAATCTCTATTATAAGCTGTATCAAATCAGCCTTTTTGGCTCATGAATGAACATGTTCAACTTTTGAATTCCTCCCAAATCCTCTTTCTTCCCCAGTTGAGTCTATCAACTGGTATCAGAGCATGGCTCCATCTAGGACCTTGCAAACTTCTGCTCCCTCCTCCACCTCTATCTCTTCCGCCCATGTTCCACCCCAACCCCAACCCCAACCGCACAGTTAGCCTCTGCTTCCTATCAACCTGATGATTTTGAACCCGTGAGTACAAATGAGTTACAACACACTATTGTGTTACTTGAAGAGGAATTCCACCATTCGATAGACTCAATCAACCAAAATCATACTGCCTTCCAAAACCATATCACGGCCCAAACGGCCGCCATTTAGAGTACCCTGGTGCAAGCTTTGACACACCAACACCAACCTATCCACTCCACGACCACCAGCTCCACTCCTTCACCAGCCCCTTCCTTATCCTCTTTACCTCCACCTCCCACACCGGCCAACGTTCCGCCCATCACTTTCGGTTCAGTCACCTCCCCAGCCACCGACCGGACAGGTACACTACTCACTCCACCCCTAGGTTCAGCTCCCCACACACCACCCCCATATTCATCTGCTCCACCCCACTTTTCCACCATCACCTCTCTTCCCACGACCCAACCCACTGGCCACCACACTTTCACCACCCTCCCTCCAACACCTCCCACCAACCACTACCACCACGACCCACCCTCCTTTCGTGCACCAAAGATTGACCTTTCTCGCTTCACGGGAGATGACCCTGCCGGCTGGATATCCATGGCCGTAAGATACTCCAACACACAACGGATTCCACTATCGGAACGCGTCACTCTAGCCACCTCCCACTTTGGCCTAGCTGCCTCTTTTTGGATGGATGCAGCCGAACAAAGACATCCATCCATCACCTGGGAGCACTTTGTTTCGGCGTTCCTCGCCCACTTCGATGCCGATTCAAACTACGACTTCAAAATTGCCCTTTCTCACCTCCAACAGACATCCACAGTTGACGACTTCATTGCCGAATTCACCAAGCCCTCCACTCGCATTCCATATTGGGGTGATGACCAGCTAATTCCCATGTTCCTAGGTGGTTTGAAACAGTTCATCAGGCATGACGTCATGGCTATCAACCCCCATACTCTGGTTGAAGCACAGAGACTGGCACGATGCTATAAAGCCAAATTGTCGGATTCTCCATCAGTTTCTTATTACCGTACGACCAAGTATCAACGGGCACCCTCCTGGTCCCAACCTTTTCGATAACACAGTGGCTCAACTTCCCAAACCAACCCACCCACCCATACCGCTCTAATATACATCCTGCACCTCCCAACCCCACACCGGCCTTGCCAACGCAACCCCACCAAACAAACAAACCTTTCAACCTGAGATCACCACGGGTCTAGTCAATCTCTGAGGAGAGAGAAAGCAGAGCCAAAGGTCTTTTCTTTATATGCGACGAACAATATTCACCTACACATGTTTGCAAACGTCGCTTTATGGCTATCCTAGGATGTCCAACTTCACCACCATCCGAGGACTCTTAAGAATTCCATGATTGCCCACCTACGTTGGAAGAATCGATGGAAGACATTGCTCTGACCTATTGATGTGCTCAAAGCGAGCGCGCAATTTAACCCTGAAAATATCGTTAGTAGTATAAGCAAATAGGGATCGTTCTATCCGGGGATTGAGGGTACACTTGTAATTGTGAAACAAATAAAGAAAAGTATTATTTACAAAAATAAAATAAAGAATATAAATATATACAATTGTATAAACAAATAAAGAATTAAAATAATAAAGTATTATTTACAAAAATAAAATAAAGAATAAATATATACAAGTAAACACAAATAAGGGGGGGATTAGGATTCTTAAAATTAAAATTAAAATAAATAAAATAAAGAAAACGTAAAAACATATATACAAGGGTGGATTGCAAAAAACAAAGATCAAAATCAATTCCATGTAATCAAATTCGATTCAAACCCTATAATTGTTCTTCCAAGTCATGAGAGAGGAGTTGATCATGTGAAACATTCGAAAGCAAATGATTTCCCATATTTTACTTTTCAATGCTAATTAACCTAAGCGAAAGCACCTAGATTAATCCTATCAAACATGCAATCAAGCCCTAGAAAGCTAGTCAATCATGACATGTTCAACGCATTAGACATAGAGAAAGGCTATCAACTCAAGTGTACAACTTAGTATGAATAAGTTCACCTAATTGCAATCCTCTTCAATTGAATTCGATTTTTGTCCAAAACCTTTACTACTTTGATTCAAGTTTACACAAAACGAAAAGTCGATTTCATGTTCTTAAACCTAGCACCAATTACATGCAAATCCTATAAGTGTCGACCCAAATAAGATAAACATATAAAAGTTTTCTGTAAAGCAAATTTAATCGAACAAACTCACATAAGCAACTTAGAATCACAATTATAGAATTCGAAAACTTTATTTAAACATAGAAATTGGGTTTAAACTTTACCCTAAACATTATTGTTAACTAGAAACAAGTTCATATGAATTCAAACAAGGAAAACAAAAGATCATTACAAGGAAAAAGAATGAATTACACCGTGAGTGGAGATGGAGATGGAGAGCTAGATGGTTGGATCTTGAATCTTGAAAGCAAGCCTTCAAGGTGGATGATGGAGGATATGATCTTCACGGCTCCTTCTTCTTCTTCCTCTCCTTGCTTGAAAACGCAGAACTTTGCAACTAGAGAATGGAGAAGGAAAATGGAAAGGAAATGGAGAGATAAAGAAGATGAGATGGATGAAGCAATTTGTGGGAAAATGAAAACTAAGGAAAATGGAGAGGAAATGGTGAGACAAGGAGATGAAATGGATGAAGGAATTGGTGACTAAGGAAAATGGAGAGGAAATGGTGAGACAAGAAGATGAAATGGATGAAGGAATTGGTGACTAAGGAAAATGGAGAGGAAATGGTGAGACAAGAAGATGAAATGGATGAAGGAATTGGTGACTAAGGAAAATGGAGAGGAAATGGTGAGACAAGAAGATGAAATGGATGAAGGAATGTTTGGGAAAATGGAAAGGAAATGGTGAGACAAGGAGATGAAATGGATGAAGGAATGTTTTTTAGAATGAGAGGAGAAAGTGTTTATATAGGGAAGAAAAAGAAGAGTGAAATGATGAGTGGAAGAAAAATAATGAAAGTGGAGTATGAAAGTGATTTGTAAAATATGGAAAAGAAAGAGAAATGATGAAATGAAAGCAAAGCATGAAGGTGCAGCAACATGGAAGTGATGATGATCTATTAAAGAGATTGTAGAAAAAATATATCCAAGGAAAAAGAGAAAAGCATCTAGCTTTCTTCATGTGGGTGGGAAACATGAATATGTGGTGTTGAGCTGTTTTCAGGTCAGTTTCTTCCCCTTTATTCCTTCAATTATTTCTCCAACAAGACTTCATTATATGACTTTGACTTCTTCATATGAAATGTTCCACTATGAGTGTAGATCATCCTGACAAATTTTCAGAGCTTCAATCCATGTGGTTGGGCCGGAAATGCTGCTGGACCTCTTACAGGTCCAGTTTTCCGGTTTTACTTCTGTAGAAAATTGGGCTGATTGTTTGAAGGCCTTCCACTCATATTTTTCTCTGGCACTCTTCATAAGAAATGATCCTTTGGGTGTCTAGAATGGATCTGGAAAGTTTCAGCTCATTTGAAGTTCATTTGATCAGGCGGCCGCTCCTTCTTCCTTGCTTGGCTCTGATTCTCCTAGCCGGAGTAAGAAAATATTCAAGGTTGACTTTTTAGTGCATTTTCATTCTTCTCCATCATTTCTAGGTAATTATGGACCTAACGCTCATTTCACCTTCATTTACTCCAATGTACCTAAAAATAGAAATTGAATTAAAATCGATTCAGTTAAGGAATTAACTAAGCAAAATGTGAGGAATTAACTATTAAAATATCACATTAAAATGCTCCTATCAAATTCCCCCACACTTAGCTTTTGCTAGTCCCTTAGCAAAACAAAACAAAAAAAATCCAAAACAGAACAAAGGCTTGACAAAAGGCAAGTAAATGACTCTATTGCTCCTAACTGTTGTCTCAGAGACTCCAAACTCATGGCTTTCACGTTAAACACTTAATCAAAATCACAAAGATAATTCCATGGTTAATAAACCTGTGACATTCATATGACTAAGCAAGATATGGAGAACTTAAGTTATACAGTGAATGATAGCATGTTTCGAACAAGTCCAATCCAAACTTACAGGGCATACTCTCAATTTTTCTCTCAGAAATGGCTATGCTTAAAAGCTTCACACTCAAGTATATGCAAGAGAACAAATTGTAAGGCAACAAACAGCTTGCATATTTCATCAATAAACACATTTTGTGAAGAATTTTTAAAGACCTCATGAAATGACTAAGTGCACAAATGGACCTAAACCATAAGCTCGACTGCGTAACTGACTCCACTAACCAAAGACTGCCCATCTCAAGGATCAAGTCAGCACTTAAAACAGGTTGTAATGGGGCTAAGCTAGGGTTTTCGAAATGAAGATTAAGGATACAAAAAAATCCTAAGGACCTAGCAGAGCATATAAGGACCACCTTATGTCATCATTTTTTGTAGACCAAATATCATTGTTTTGGGCCAAACCTTCACTCTAACCAACATGGGAATGGACAAAGGCATAATTTTCAATTTTGAGCCTTCTACAAATTTGAAAGTCCAAAACCACACTTCAACAATTTCCCAAGAGTTTTCCTTTCAATTTTTCTTCTCTTTTGCCGCTTTTCTTTCTTTCTTTCTTTCTTTTTTTCAAGGCAAATTTTTTTTTTTTTTTCTTGGATTTTCCCCACCCCACACTTGTCTTTCATCGTCACCCCTACATACTATGTCATGCTCTACTAAGTCCTTAAGACAAGGGTAGAGATATCCTATACTAAGCTTATGGTAGGGTAGTGAGGGTGATGAAACAAAGGTTTTCAACGTAGGCTCAAAGGGGTTCATTCTAAGGAGTCCCACGACGGGCACAATTGGGGACACATGCTTGTTTGGCTATGGTGGTTACCCTAATGCCTTCTATCCTATCCAGGATCAGTGCATATTATGGCATACAAGTTTTGACAGTCACAACAGCCGAGTTCTAGTACTCTCTAGTCCATTAAAATCTATGGCACATGATCATTGGATTTTCAAAGAAAGATGAGGTTTTGCAAATACAGCCACGAAATTCTAGAATTATCAGTATGCACTCAAAAAGAAAGTATTTTAGCTCAACAGCTCACTTGGGTCAAATGAATCAGACTTAATCCTAGCATGCTTAATGAACCAAGTTACAATCCTATCTCAAATCTTCATACAAGCATCACAATGTCGATTAACCACAGAATTCAATTAAGTCCTATTTTGATTGTGAAAACCTTCAGCCATGAATTCGGAGACATGTTCATCCTAGACGTTAGGAGCATCCTAAGACTCAAACACACAAAAACACTCTAAAACCAACATTTTTTTTTTTTTTTTTACAATTTAATTTAATTTCAACACTTAGGTACGGGAACAGGGAGTCTCGATGTGCAATGGGACTGAAACAGCTACCCTTTTTCAAGACTATGTTTAATCCAATATACCTTAGTGTATCACAACATCAACTAAAAACACAATAAAAACACAATCCAACATCAACTTTTTTTTTTTTTTTTTTTTTTTATATACTAACTACTAAAAACACAATAAAGCAATAATCCTTCCCCCATACTTAATTCATGCATTGTCCTCAATGTATAACAAATATAAAGCATGCAAAGCATAAATCAAGCATAGAAGAGAAAGTTAACACAACGAAACTTAAAACAACTTAAAATCCATGAAAATAAAATAGAAGGAAGAGTTCAAGAAAGCAAATCTGCGTTTGATGTCTCCTCCACAGCTAGAGTTGAAATGGGTTGCCTCCCATGCAGCGCTTAATGTTTAAAGTCTTTCAGCCTAGACTTGTATCTCCATTTACTCCTTTGGAGGAGCGGTATGCGGGCGAGTGGCAGCCCTCTTGCTGGTTTCAGCTTCCTGAGGAGGGTCCTCATGGTGTGATGCAGTAGCGTCCTTGCGAGGAAACCCAGGAGGATAACTCTGCAAGTTATTGACTTCCTGAGCAAGCTTGTTTATTGCAGTGTGACAGCGGATCAAAGAGCAGTTCATCTCAGAGATGTAATCGATCATGCAATTGACTCTCCAATCTGTCACCATAATACCATCGCGGAGAGAGGAGCGCAAATCATCAATAGAATCCGACAAGCTTTCCAGGGTGGCCACAGGCCGAGGAGCACGAGCAGCTGGTGAGGAAGAAGACTCTCCGGGATGCAGTCTGGGAGAGCGACGAGGCAGAGGAGGGGGACTGCGGGTACGCTCACGGATAGGACGATGGTCCCATGGACGAGTAAGTCCAGCTCTAGTGGCCGCTTGACGACCTTCTTCTTCCAAAGAGAGAACACGGCGTTGATTGACGCCCCTGCGAGGGGTAACCTTGGTTCGAGCCATGAGGAAGTAGAAGGAATTTGAAACTGCACGCTTAGACAAACCTTAGTAAAATCTGGAGGAGACAAAAAAGGATGTATATGTAAAGCACAAAATAGGGTAGAAATCTCAACAGGCACACGGTTTTAACAAAGCTTCTCCGGGAAGGAGAAGAGTTATGACAGTTCACGGCCCAAGAAACTCCCCCACGTGTAAATATTCCTTTCTTTTCCTGGATTTATGGCATGCTTTCGGCTATAGCTCCTCGAGATTCGTTTGATTCCCCCACGCGTCCTTCTTTTCCTTGATTCACGGCAATTAAACCTGCTTTCGGCTGTAGCTTGTCTGTCACAGCTCCTCGAGATTCGTTTGGTTCCCCCACGTGTCTTCCACGCGGCAACAGCTTTTCCGTGTTTGCGGGTGACTTTAATCCAACGCGTAGATTTAATCTCAGAGGTCGTCCATCCAACGGTGGAGATCTGCTCACTCGTTCTATAATTAGGTGCATTCTGAGGGAGCGACTATTCACTCCAAAAGAAAATTCTTCCGAGTTCCATCCTTTCTCTCTCAACCCTTCAGCCTTTCTTTCGAAACTCAAATCCTTTCTTCATCAACATGGAACCACGAACTCTGCAACTAATGGAGTTACAAACCCAGCAACAAATGGAATTACAAGCCCAGCAACCAACCGAGGAGGGAGGAAGCATCCAAGCAGCCGGGAGTAGTAACCGATGGGCTCCCACACCGCCTCAACTAAGAATCCTCAAGGGCCTTTACTATGATAAGGGTTTTAAGTACCCAACTCCAGAGCAGATTCAAGAGATCTGCCTTCATCTGAAACAGTATGGGCAGATCGAGGACAAGAACGTCTTCTTTTGGTTCCAGAACCTCAAGGCTCGTGAGAGGCAGAAGTTGAAGGAATTTCGGAACGTTCCGGTTGGTGGATCTCTCAATCTCAATTTTGGATCCACTAGTTCTACTGATGATGGTAGATCCATTGATCTAAACTTTGGCTCATGTGTCGGCTATGGTGTTGATGGATCGATCATGGAACAACGAGGAGAATATCACCAGGAGATTGAAACCCTTCCACTGTTCCCCATGCATGGTGAGGACATCTTTGGCAACATGAAGACTACTTCCGAGGGAGGTAGCGGCTATGGAGGTGACTCTCGCATTTCCCTTGAGCTCAGCCTCAACTCCTACGGAGATGCAGACATGGCTTAGTATAGTGTATGAATTTTTTTTTTTTTTTTTGTAAATAGCTGAATTTAATAAGACTGAATGAATGCAGTTTTTTTTTATTTTTTTTTATTTTTTTATATAAATGACTCAAAAATAAAAGACAAATATAAATATATATTGGACTCAAAATGAAAGACAAAAATATAAATCCCTTCCCCCACACTTAAATATTGCATTATCTTCAATGTAATCAATTAAAAGCATGCAATGAAATAAGTAAGCATAGATAGAAGACATTTACGAAAACAAATCCTAAAATAAAAACAATAGAGAAAAATTGAAAAATAAAAAGAAATAGGGAAAGAGAAAGCAAATCTGATTATATTCTGAATTGGGTTGCCTCCCAAGTAGCGCTTGTATTTTACGTCTTGCAGCCAGACGGTACCTACATTAAATAAAGTTAGTAACTATAATTAACAAAGAAATACCAAATAAAAACAAGTATAACTATTAATTACAAACTACAAGTATAATTAACAAGTATATTGTACATAAGACACAAGTTAAGTACTCAAGTGAGTATAAAACGTGAAAAGTATTTTTACAAGTTTAAAGTGTGAAACAACAAAATAATTTACACGTATAGAGTATTCACAAGTATTTCTTTTATTATAAACATTATTGATATCGAATCAAATTCCAAGCGGTAAATCAAGTGGACGTGCGGCCCAAGTATAGTCGCCTAGACACAAACTCCCTTTCAAATCTTTTGGGCAACCTTACTGAAATGGCCAGGTGGGGGAGGACGAACACGAGAGGAAAAATCCATTTTGGCATGAGCTACTCCCACATAGTGGTTTAGGCCCATTTGCAAGCACTTCTGGATTCAAAAACCCGTCATGAACGTTGTCCCCTTCCTAGACACCATTCCACATAGGCTTTCTTACTAAGATGAGAAAGTTCATAAGTGTGAAGACAGTTCAACAAGTGTTAATAAAGGCCGCCCTCAACCTTAAGGGACCTGAGATAGGTACCAATAAGGGGTTTAGGCCAATATTAACAAAAGAGACTTCACCTATTCCTCTCAATTTACAACCTACAATTAAAATTCGTGTTCAATAATATAAATAACATCTTAGTTAATTTAAACTAAGTTTTAAACAATTTATATACAACAAATATATACAATAAATGACACAATTTAGCAAGTGATTTTTCAATCCCCGGCAACGGCGCCAAAAATTGATGTGCTCAAAGCGAGCGCGCAATTTAACCCTGAAAATATCGTTAGTAGTATAAGCAAATAGGGATCGTTCTATCCGGGGATTGAGGGTACACTTGTAATTGTGAAACAAATAAAGAAAAGTATTATTTACAAAAATAAAATAAAGAATATAAATATATACAATTGTATAAACAAATAAAGAATTAAAATAATAAAGTATTATTTACAAAATAAAATAAAGAATAAATATATACAAGTAAACACAAATAAGGGGGGATTAGGATTCTTAAAATTAAAATTAAAATAAATAAAATAAAGAAAACGTAAAAACATATATACAAGGGTGGATTGCAAAAAACAAAGATCAAAATCAATTCCATGTAATCAAATTCGATTCAAACCCTATAATTGTTCTTCCAAGTCATGAGAGAGGAGTTGATCATGTGAAACATTCGAAAGCAAATGATTTCCCATATTTTACTTTTCAATGCTAATTAACCTAAGCGAAAGCACCTAGATTAATCCTATCAAACATGCAATCAAGCCCTAGAAAGCTAGTCAATCATGACATGTTCAACGCATTAGACATAGAGAAAGGCTATCAACTCAAGTGTACAACTTAGTATGAATAAGTTCACCTAATTGCAATCCTCTTCAATTGAATTCGATTTTTGTCCAAAACCTTTACTACTTTGATTCAAGTTTACACAAAACGAAAAGTCGATTTCATGTTCTTAAACCTAGCACCAATTACATGCAAATCCTATAAGTGTCGACCCAAATAAGATAAACATATAAAAGTTTTCTGTAAAGCAAATTTAATCGAACAAACTCACATAAGCAACTTAGAATCACAATTATAGAATTCGAAAACTTTATTTAAACATAGAAATTGGGTTTAAACTTTACCCTAAACATTATTGTTAACTAGAAACAAGTTCATATGAATTCAAACAAGGAAAACAAAAGATCATTACAAGGAAAAAGAATGAATTACACCGTGAGTGGAGATGGAGATGGAGAGCTAGATGGTTGGATCTTGAATCTTGAAAGCAAGCCTTCAAGGTGGATGATGGAGGATATGATCTTCACGGCTCCTTCTTCTTCTTCCTCTCCTTGCTTGAAAACGCAGAACTTTGCAACTAGAGAATGGAGAAGGAAAATGGAAAGGAAATGGAGAGATAAAGAAGATGAGATGGATGAAGCAATTTGTGGGAAAATGAAAACTAAGGAAAATGGAGAGGAAATGGTGAGACAAGGAGATGAAATGGATGAAGGAATTGGTGACTAAGGAAAATGGAGAGGAAATGGTGAGACAAGAAGATGAAATGGATGAAGGAATTGGTGACTAAGGAAAATGGAGAGGAAATGGTGAGACAAGAAGATGAAATGGATGAAGGAATTGGTGACTAAGGAAAATGGAGAGGAAATGGTGAGACAAGAAGATGAAATGGATGAAGGAATGTTTGGGAAAATGGAAAGGAAATGGTGAGACAAGGAGATGAAATGGATGAAGGAATGTTTTTTAGAATGAGAGGAGAAAGTGTTTATATAGGGAAGAAAAAGAAGAGTGAAATGATGAGTGGAAGAAAAATAATGAAAGTGGAGTATGAAAGTGATTTGTAAAATATGGAAAAGAAAGAGAAATGATGAAATGAAAGCAAAGCATGAAGGTGCAGCAACATGGAAGTGATGATGATCTATTAAAGAGATTGTAGAAAAAATATATCCAAGGAAAAAGAGAAAAGCATCTAGCTTTCTTCATGTGGGTGGGAAACATGAATATGTGGTGTTGAGCTGTTTTCAGGTCAGTTTCTTCCCCTTTATTCCTTCAATTATTTCTCCAACAAGACTTCATTATATGACTTTGACTTCTTCATATGAAATGTTCCACTATGAGTGTAGATCATCCTGACAAATTTTCAGAGCTTCAATCCATGTGGTTGGGCCGGAAATGCTGCTGGACCTCTTACAGGTCCAGTTTTCCGGTTTTACTTCTGTAGAAAATTGGGCTGATTGTTTGAAGGCCTTCCACTCATATTTTTCTCTGGCACTCTTCATAAGAAATGATCCTTTGGGTGTCTAGAATGGATCTGGAAAGTTTCAGCTCATTTGAAGTTCATTTGATCAGGCGGCCGCTCCTTCTTCCTTGCTTGGCTCTGATTCTCCTAGCCGGAGTAAGAAAATATTCAAGGTTGACTTTTTAGTGCATTTTCATTCTTCTCCATCATTTCTAGGTAATTATGGACCTAACGCTCATTTCACCTTCATTTACTCCAATGTACCTAAAAATAGAAATTGAATTAAAATCGATTCAGTTAAGGAATTAACTAAGCAAAATGTGAGGAATTAACTATTAAAATATCACATTAAAATGCTCCTATCACCTATCCACTTCATGCCATCACTAACACGGCCATAAGTGAAATGATGCGTCTCAATGGCTTCATCCGAGAAGTACCCATCAGTGTCTTCATCGACTACGGTGCAGCTTCAAATTTCATAAATCCGGCCATCGCTCACAAATTGAATCTGCCCATCTCCTCCGCCGCTGGGTTTCGCTTCTCCTTAGCATCTGGACAACCATTGTCACCCACAGGCGCCGTGCACAATGTGCCAATCACCATTCAGGACTACACCTTCACTGGGTCTTTCCTCCTCCTCCCTGTGACTGGTTATGACCTGGTCCTTGGCACGCCTTGGTTGGACACGTTGGGTCTGATCGGTTGACACTTCTTGGAAAAGACTATGATGTTCTATACTGATGGAAGGTGCCATATTCTCCAGGGGATTACTCACCCACCTCAACCTCTACCCTCCACCGAAGTGCTTGCCCTGCTACCGTCGGATCAGTGGGATCCCTTGGCCTACTCTCCCCATATCCTCAAGCCCAATAACCATGACAACCATACCCCCGAAATTCAATCCCCACCAGCCCAATACTCTGATATCTTTGAGCCCCTCTCGGGCCTTCCGCCTCCCAGGCCCATTGACAACCATATCAACCTCAACCCAAACACCAACCCAGTCAATGTGAGACCATACCGGTACCCTCATTCCCAAAAAGCTGAATTGGAGGCACAAGTAGCAGAAATGCTGGCACAAGGCATCATCCTGCCAAGTTGTTGTCCTTTTTCTTCCCCGTTTCTCTTGGTGAAGAAAAATGAGGGTACATGGCGGTTTTGTGTGGACTACCGAGCATTGAACGAGGTTACAATCAAAGATCGCTTTCCTATTCCGATAGTAGATGAGCTTCTCGATAAACTCCATGGCGCTACCCATTTCTCCAAGCTCGATTTGAGATCCGGTTACCATCAAATTCAGATATATGAGGAAGACATTCCCAAGACGGCATTTCGCACACACAAAGGATACTTCGAATTTGTGGTAATGCCCTTCGGTTTAACAAATGCTCCTTCTACTTTTCAAGCATTGATGAACCACGTTTTTAAACCATTACTTCGTAAATGTGTTTTGGTTTTCTTCGATGATATTTTGGTGTATGGCAGGGACTTCAAATCCCATTTACATGATCTCCAAGCTGTTCTTAGCCTTCTACGAGCTAATCATTTAAAAGCTAAATTGCCTAAATGCTCATTTGATCAGCCTACTATGCACTACTTGGGCCATATCATCTCATCACAAGGGGTTTTCGTGGACCCTGATAAAGTGCAAGTAATTAAGGAGTGGCCCAAGCCAAAACACTGAAGGCATTACGCGGCTTCTTAGGGCTTACTGGCTATTACTGCCGATTTATCCATCATTACGGCATCTTGGCCAAACCCGTCACCTATCTCCTCAAGCACGATAGCTTCATCTGGTCTCCCTCATCTGAATCCGCCTTTGCCGCCTTGAAATTGGCCTTGATGTCCGCTCCAGTTCTAGCTCTCCCAGATTTTTCACAACCATTTGTGATCGAGACCGATGCGAGTGGACTCGGCATCAGCGCCGTCTTGTCGCAGCATCATTCCATTGCCTTTCTCAACAAGGCGCTTTCACCTCGGAACCAGGCTCTATCAGTGTATGATAAAGAGATGTTGGCAGTCCTCTTCGCCATCGAGAAGTGGCGTCCTTACTTACTGGAAAATCCATTCACCATCATCACCGATCACCAAACTCTCAAAGACTTGTTGGACCAAAGGATTTCCACCCCTTCTTAGCACAAGTGGTTGGCCAAGCTCATGGGCTACAATTATACCATTGAGTACTGCACAGGGAAGTCCAATACCGTGTTGGATCTCCTCTCACGGTGCCATGAACTTTGCTCCGTTCAGGCTGTTTTTGCCCCTCTTTTTGATAGCCTGGATCAAATTCGTCACGCTTATGAGCGTGACCCAGAAGCTCAGCCCATAATCTCACAATTGCACCAAGGCCAGCCATCCAAGAAGGGTTTTGCTTTGCGGAACCAACAATTGCTATATAAAGATAAGATCTTTGTGCCGACCACATCCGAGTGGCGCTCTAAACTTCTACTGGAATTCCACTCCTCTCTCATTGCTGGCCATTCCGGCTATTTACGCACCTACCTCCGCCTAGCTCGCAATTTTGCTTGACCCGGTATGAGGAAAGAAATCAAGGCCTTCATTGCAGCTTGTGACCAATGTCAGCGCCAAACTTATGAGACCACTCACCCACTCGGGCTGCTCCAACCCCTTCCCATTCCAGAACACATTTGGTTTGATATTTCAATGGATTTCGTCGACGACTTGCCACCGTCTAACGGGAAGAATGCTATTCTTGTGGTTGTGGACCGCTTGTCAAAACAGGGACACTTTGTAGCCATTTCACACCCTTACAGTGCCACCCAGATTGCCGAGACCTTCTTGAAAGACATTTTTCGTCTCCATGAAATGCCCAAGTCAATTGTAAGTGATTGTGATCCGGTTTTCATAAGTCATTTTTGGGTTGCCTTTTTCAAATTACAGGGTACCACTCTATGCCGGAGCTCAGCATACCATCCACAATCGGATGGCCAAACCGAGGTCGTGAACCGGTCATTGGAGCACTATCTGCGGTGTTTCGTTGCGGATAAGCCTTCCTCTTAGGCTGAGTTGCTTCATTGGGCAGAGTGGTGGTATAACACTACCTACCACTCCACCATCAAAATGTCCCCTTTTCAGGCAGTTTATGGCACCCCTCCTCCATTGGTCTCAATGTATACCCCGGGTTCCATGGTCGTCCATTCTGTTGACCGTACTTTACAGGATCGCAATGCTTTGCTTCAACTGCTCAAATTGCATATGTCCCAGGCCCAGAACAAGATGAAACAACACGCGGATTCCAACCGGACCGAAAAGGAATTCCAAGTTGGCGATTGGGTGTTCCTAAAGTTACATCCTTATCGCCAACAATCATTAGTCAAACGGCCATCTCATAAACTCTCTCCCCGTTATCACAGGCCATTCAAGGTTCAGGCCCAAGTCGGCAAGGTAGCCTACCGGTTGTATCTCCCTCCTCATTCCAAGATTCATCCAGTTTTTCATGTTTCTCTCTTGAAGAAACGTGTCAGCGATGATATTCCACTTTCCTCCACACTTCCCCACTCCAACAGCAAGGGTGAATTGGTTTGGCAACCTTTGAAAGTGCTCGACATGACTGTTTGCAAGAAGAAGAAGCGCTCTGTCACTAAATGGTTCATCCAGTGGGCCAGTCTTCCTGTGGAGGATGCTACTTAGGAGGAAGCACACATGATCAAGGCACGCTTCCCTTCCTTCTGCACCTGAGGACAGGCTGTGTCTTAAGAGGGGGGGACTTGATAAGATCATCCCTAACCCTTAGACCAATATTGCTTATTTCTAGTAGTAATAGAAGTATGTATTGGATTTAGCCCAAAGGTCTAATGGCCCAGTTGACATGGAACGTGGTCCTAGTCAATTGTCGTTTTGTAAGCAGGAGTCAATTTCTGATCTCTGTTATAAGCTGTATCAAATCAACCTTTTTGGCTCATGAATGAACATTAAACTTTTGAAATCCTCCCAAATCCCCTTTAGTCCCAGTTGAGTCTATCATTCTCATTTCTTATTACATGGCATCACCAGATGTGAGACTGAGTTGGGTTGGCGATTGGGGACAAGTTGGGACTTAAGAGGGTAGGAGTTGAGGAACATCAATAGGATCAATGATGGTACTGCTTGGATATATTTTCTTTGGGATTAATTTCAATTTACTCCCTGAGATTTGGGGGTGTCATCATTTCACCCCCTCTACTCTCAATTTTTAATTTTTACCCCAAACTTTCCAATTTTAGTCTTTCGTGTTCAATATCTCATGTTCCGTGAAACTTAGACGTTAACTCCGATTATAGGGCCCACTTTGAGGGCTAAAATGGTCATTTCAAGACATTTAAAAAAAAAAAAAAAACCCTTTTTAGGGGCTAATCCGACGGTGTTCTGGCCTCCTGGCCTTTGCTCCGCCATCCCCATTATCCTCGTCTCAGCCTCCCCTCTTCTCTCTCTCTCTCTCTGTGAAAGGTTTCAATGATGGTGGCAAAGGGACGAGTGGACGAAGGCAACGATGACCGACTTCGTTCTCGTCTTCAGTTCAGATCTGTTCTTGATCGAATTGGAAATTGAAGGTGACGACGGCGATGATATCATGGTCAAATTCCAATTCAGGGCTAGGGTTTGGGGTGGAGTCAAATTCTCAGGGCTCCGGCTCTGAATTCGGTGACTTTCTAGCTCCACAAGGGCTTCAGGTTGTTGGGTTGGAGTCCGATTTGGATTCGGATAACGATGAATTCGAAAGCGGAGGTAGAAGAGCGGTGGAGGTTACCTGGAGACAGATTCGTTGTGGGGAGGTTCACCGGAGGTAGAAGAGCAACAAAGGTTCATTGATGTAAGCTTTTATCTAGGTCTCTGATTTGATTGTGATTCTAGTGTAAAACTCTGAATTCTTCCACATCTTGATCAAAGATAGGATTTTTGTTATCTGGGCATGTAGGTGTAGTTGTGGTTATTGCAAATGCAAATTGTGTGAAAGTTTAGGAATTTTTCGTTTGCAGATTCTAGGTATTGGTGGATTGCCTGCACAATAAAGTTAGGGTATTGGAGTTGCCCATTGGAGCTTAGAGAGAGAAGGTGGTGGGCAAGTATGGGTTTGTGCAGGGTAAGAGAGAATTAGGATGTGATGGGGGGCGGTGATTTTGGTTGCCAGAGATCGAAGAAGAAGAAGATGGGGTTGATTTCTAAGGCGGGGTTACAAGCATAATTTTGCCGTCAAACATGGGTCCGCGTCAGCAGTTAACGTCTAATTTTAACGGAACATGAGAGATTGGACACAGAAGACTAAAATTGGAAAGCTTGGAGTTAAAAATTTAAAATTAAGAGTAGAGAGGATGAAATAATGACACCCCCAAACCTCGGGGGTAAACTGAATTTAATCTTTTTCTTTGTTACATATAATCACAATAAACAAACCCCCAAGAATGGAGAACAGCTATGATATTAAGCAAACTAGAATGGAGCACAGTTGTGACTAGCTGTAAAGGATGTAACTTCTCTTTATGTAATAGACTATTAAAATTTCATTACAAATGCGTACAAAATTGAACCATATTCTTCTGGACTCTAGGAAAAGTAACAATCTCCAATATAGGTACTCCTCACTTGAACTAATTGTTGACATATCAACTTACTATAATTCTTTAATAAACACCGAGAAGAGGGAGGACCCGCACCTGTTCAACTGAAGACAGATGGGTGAAGAAATTCATACACCAAATATATTGTCATTGCTCTAACACCTCAATATGCTGCTGCTATTAGGTGTGTAAATCAACTAGATTGAAACGCCATCACGCGTGTAGATCTTTGTTTGACTTCCATGAAGGGGGGGACATCTGAGTAACAGCGAGCTTTAATCCGCTTCCATTTTCCACACTCACTAGAGGTTCGGTTTCACCTTCCCCTGCCTGAAACCATAAACGAAAAAGGAAAGGAGTTCAGTGTCACTTCATCATTCAATGTTACAAAACGAATTAGAAAAGTTAACTCAAGTGACCAGAACCTTTGATTGCTGTGTTGCTTCTTCAGCGACCTTTTTCTGACCCTCCCGAGTGCAAAAATAAGAATATAAAACCATCCCCATAATTGCAACCAAAATTCCTAGGATGTTCTTCCAGTCAAATGGATCATGAAGCAAAGTATAACCAAACGCAAGCACAAGACATGTCTTCAGATGTCCAAGAACTTGATAGGTGACGGGAGATGTCTTTCCAATCACAAGAAATGTGCTAAAATTTACAGACACGGAGATCAGGCAGGATAGAATAATGAAAACCTGCATTTCGGAGGGTGAGCATATGCATTTCAGAGGGTGAGCATATAATCAGTAGTGCTTTCAAATAACAGCAACAAAGAGATAAACTGAAAAATATATTCTTTTGATTCTCACCAGTACTTGAGTTGTGTATTTGAAAGCAAATACATTCTGATTAGTCAAAAACCAATCCAGAAATGGGCCAGATATCAATAATGTCCCTGACTGATAGGGACATGATTGATATAGAAGTTGTGTTGAAGAAACCTTATACTTCTTCTGGATGGTATTGGTCATCTGAAAGAAACTAATTAAGGATATCAAACGAAACTGGAGATGCCAACCTACATATAGTCACTGTTTACCATCCATGCATAGAATAAAGAAACTTTAACAAGGAGTCTTGTGTTACTCATTATTAAAATATGAATATTTAGCACTATCAACTGCCAGACTTTGACAGTGTATGTAACCAACAACTACAGGAACCAACTTGTCAGTTATTCATCTAGCCATCTTCCACTGAACAAAGAATGCATTGTCATAAAGAGAAACCACATTTGTGGAACTTCTTAATCTAATACCTCCAGTGAGTTCTCCACAAAAGACTTTTGAAGCAAGGTTCAGAGACTATGCACCAAACATTACAAAGTACCATTTAAACTTCATTGATGCATGTGCAAATGATTCATTTTAAAAGTGAGGTACGCTATTTGAAAATGAAAAAGAAAAAGAAGACAACTCTATTGAGGATACAATTTGAGCAACGCATGTTGTAAGAACTGCAAGTACAGACAAGATACTTCCTAGAGCATTGAGTTGAACGTCAGTAACCGTAGCAATCCCAACACCAAAAAGGAGGATAAGGAGGGCAAACTGAATGCTCCTACTGCAAAACCAATAAATGTAAACATGGTATCAGTACAGCTAGGAAGTAAGGAAATCAGAAATGTATGATCAACTAATCAAACTTCACCTAAAATGCATCACAGCAGAAAAGGTAAGGGTCGATGACAGATATTGATTGGTCAAAGGGGGGAAAAAAGTAGGGGCAAGGATAATATTATCTCAAAAGCATTTTCTGAATTGGTACATGGAGCCAGCTTACATTATTACACCTATAAAGAAATAAACAACTAGGATATACAGTACTATATATGAATAAATCAGTATAACCGACTAAACTAAGAGTATATAATAAACAATTGACTTCGCATTGGTCCTAAGTTTTGGATGTGTTTGAGCATAACAGTAAATGAGATCTTAGTGAGGGAAAGTGTTTGTCAAGACAAACCTGAATTTCTTCCCAAGAAAAAGGGTCTCCAATAGTACAGTACAAGGGATGATTGCCAGTTTAGTCATCTAGAATGCCAAAACATAAGAGTAACTCAGAATTCAAATCTTAAGAAAGATGTGAAACACCAAATTTCATAAGTCAAAATTAAGTAAGGCAAAAAAAGTACCTGATAAAAGCCAACAGAATTGAACCCCAGGCTCAGGTTTAAAAGTCCTATGGAGATCCCATTCAGAACACCAAAACCCGTAACAGTCTTTTGATCCAGAGGTTTGTGTTCAAAGAATCTCATCCTCAAAGCCACATGAAGGGAACAAAAAGTGACTAATAGATGCCAGCTTGTCAAAGTTGTAGCTGCACAAATATGTATACAAATCTCATATCAGCAACCCCAGTACAGCAAATGAAAATGAAAAGGATTATAAATCATCTATCACAAATGAACAATCCTACATTCCCATAATTCCCTTCACAACAGATGCAAACATGTCCAACTGAATTGCCAAAGGACCAATTCCATCTCATTACTTACAAAACTGGACCGATCTAGTTAAATGCAAATCAAAGTTGAACCGCAATCAAAAGCTCTAATTATGCAGGAGAACCATGAATAAGTCGCAATAACCAACCACCAAACCTTTTCTTCTTCTCTTAAAACAATAGGTTACAATTAAAATTGTTCTTAAATGTCCATTTTCAAGAGCAACAACTCCATCAGTTTCAAATGTAACAAAAAAAGAAGGAGAAAATATTGTTATCAAAATCAAATCTTCAAAAGAAAAAGCATCCCAAATGCATTCACAAGTGAACGAACAAATCCATTAACAAAAAAACACACAGCAATACAAGGCAATCAGACCACACCAGAATTATAAACAGATATTGAACTTACCAAAAGTGAAACCCAGAGAGCTAATGAGGGCCTTGTTGCAAATGACAATGGAGACAGAAGAAACCACAGAGAGAGTCAACGCCCCCACTGTCCCAAGCTGAAACCTTTCACCCTCACCCATCTTCTTCCCTCCAACCCAACTTCAAGCTGAGCCTACAAAACAACCCAGAAACCCAAACCCATCAAAAAGTCAATCCCTTTTCCACAAAAACAAGCACCAAAACACACAAAGAGAACTGAAACTCACTCAGAGAGAGGATCAGAGTCCCAGATCTGAAAAGGGTCAAGATTAAGGGGTCCTAATTTACTGTGATGGGTTTTGACAATGAGTCAAAAAAATGAGTTGGGCTGTCTTTGCTATGCTTTGGTGAACGGTACAATTGCGTCAAGCAGTGAAATTTATCTAAATCTCTAACAGCTCAGACTGATTTATACAGCTCAGTGGGTTTCTGGTCTCTTTCTAATTCCTAGAGAGATAGAGAGAGATAGAGAGAGAGAGGGAGAGAGAGGTTGGTTAGAAAAAGGTTTGGTCTTTGGTGGCTTTATATGCCAGAGAACCTCTGATCACCTGGTCACTTCTCAGGCACCGACGTCGTTTCATTCATGTAGGTCCGTGAATTATGGACCATGAGTGTAGACAAAAATGAGTCACTACATTGCCAAAAACAGAAAATTTCAGATTAAATATTTGACTATGGATCTCTAATTAAACAAACATTACAAATGAATGAATCAGGTCATTATTTTGGAGCTAAAAAGTTAACCGTCACAAGAAATGAGAGTTTCGAAAATATAGCGTGAGAGTTACGATATCATAACATTATAACGTTTTAAGGTAATAAGTTATTTAAATTTGTGGGACGCTATAAAAAAAAATAAAGAAAATGAGTTAAAAGATTATTCCAATCACATACTCACATGATTCATGACACTCTAAATAAAGTGATAACTATCAGAAAAATAAAAACATGAGGAGCAAATATTGAGCCGTAGAAGATATGTAGGGTAGTGAGGACTAGAGACAAACAAAACTTTTCAAAACAAGAACAAAAAGGAAAATATAACGCGTTTTTTCATTTCGTTAGTTCTTAAACTAAAAATTTACGTAATACAAATACAAATCAAAAGTTACAATCTTCAGAAAGAACGTTTTCTCTAAGAGGTCCTTCAAATCTTTCATAAGATACAAAAAAATTACTAAGCATATTTTGAAATGAGATCGTTTTGTTGTTTAGCCAAATCATTCTATATTCCATTTCATAGTGGCACAAGTCAATGGTCTTCAAAGTTTATATTTTTCTATCCCCTACGTGCTTTCCCCACCTCCTTATAATTGTTTTGGCCTCTGGTAAAAGTTTGGTAAAAACCCCTATTCCCTTAATTTAGCTAAACAAAGAAAAAGATTAAAACCTTTAACACCCACATTTTTATTCACATTCAATGAAAAGTTCTAGAAAGAAAAAAAAAAAAAAATTTACTGGTTTCTACTGTTTTTTGTTTCCTTTTATATTGCTGAGACACTTTGTCGTCGGTGATTGCACCAAGTGTCGTCAGTAGTCCAAACTCTCGAAACATCAGATCCCCCAAACTAAGAAGACTGTCGTTTCATCAATAATTTTGACAAGAAAACACCACCCAATTCAGAGCTGTTCATCTCTTTAAAGTCATTTGAGTTTGTGGAAATTTGAGCTGGTGGGTTAAAGTTGAAGTCTTGGTGTGGAAACCATGGAGAATTCACACGATTTGTGCTGCATAGAGGAGGAAGATGAGAATGGTAGGAAGGCCATGACTTCCACTTCTTATCCCGCCGGCGCCTCTGACTTCCGATTGTTTGGCCGGCAAGGCTCAGTTCATGATTGCTTTGGTGGTGGCCAAGGTGAGCAAAGATTGAACCTTTATGCTTTTTATCAAACTTGTATGAGATTTTTACATTTGGGTCTGTCTTTGATTTGTTTTCCGTCTTGTAAAGTTCAGGGTTTGTTATTTGAAAATGTTGTGGTTTAGCTTATTGATTAGCTCATGATGAGGCTGATCACGGTTGGTTGTGATTGAATGGGGCAATGTTGAGTGGCGTAATGTTGAGGTTGTGGAAATGAGGAGGGGATTGACAATGATGTTCATAGTTGAAAACAATGTGTGGATGGTGAAAACTTCTGAAGAAAATAAGATGCCTGAAAATTATGAGGGGAAAGGTTTCGGCTTTTGTTTTCGTGTTCCTGTGAGTAATTAGACGACATGATGTAGAATCTGGTTTTTAGGAAACCAATGAGATTGTTGGAGTGGCGTTACTTGCGTTTTAGTGTAGAAGATGGCTGTTTCACTAGGCTTGCCTCATGAGGTGAGCTACTGTCTTTCATGTTCATAGGGAAAGTAATACTTAATTTGCATCGCAATCACTCTTCTGTTAGATTTTCTTCCAAGAGCATTACTATTGTGATGGTGAATAGCAAATGCCATTGTGCCATTGGTTTGTGTGCAAGGCTTAAAACTACTTAGTTCATGCATGCTGAATTGCTGATGAACTTGAATCGGATAGACACACTAGTGATTCAGGAACCCTCGCTTACAAGGAGGCAGATAGTCTTAAGAGTTTTAATCCACCGCTTCTATCTGTATGCCCCATTAAATTCTACCTGCCTGGACATTCTTCATTTAATCACCTGGGGAGTCTTGTAAAGTAGCTTTGCTACTTGTTCCCAAATAAGTCATTCATGCATATGTGAACAACTTGAATGTAGGAATTGATTCTATTATTGAATAATAATACTTTTGCGGCTGAGCTAAGAATGGTTTTGAATGGTGTTTCGTTGATGTATAGTAGTGTGTATACTTTTTGGGTTACTCTTCTCTGTATATCGTCAACCCTTTCTGTTCTGTAGTATTCGAGCCCCTGCCTTCTGTATGCATTTGTACTTTGTAGCCTAGTTAAGTGGCTGTAATTATCTTTTCTTCATTTGAAATATATGTAAAGCTGGTAGTTCTTCATTAGAAGAAGATCCACATTGCCCTAGAAGATTGAAGTTTCTTTCACTAATCAAAGGAAAAAGTATCAATTAGTTTAAACAAATTGGATCAAACCAGTCGTTATAATTCATCGCTTTCTCTTACCTGCCACAGCTTATTTGCATGTACACCTCTTTTCTTGTGTGATAATCATTCTGTTTAATTTTTTATTTTACTCTCTATTTCTTCTTATTATAGCTGCTGATGTTCTGTTGTGGAGACGGCGGCGTGTTTCTATCGGTGCTATTGTTGCTGCCACAGTCTCTTGGCTTCTGTTTGAGCGATCTGGATTATCATGCTTATCAATCTGCTCAGATATCTTGCTGATTTTGGTTGTATTGCAATTTCTTCGAGCCAACTATGCTGTTTTCCGAAATAAGTATGATATTCTATCCTCTTCACCTATATTAAGCACTCAAACTGTTTTCAATGAGGATAACTATCCTATTCTTTGCGTAGACAATTGCAAGCAATACCAGAGCTAGTGGTATCAGAGGAAATGGTTAACAATGCCGCAGCATCATTTCGTGTTAAAATCAACAACGTGCTGCTTATGGCTCATGACATCACTATAGGAAAAGATTTTAAATTGTTTTTCAAGGTCAGTATTAATCTGCATTTTATTATACAATACAAGAATTACTGAGGTTATAACAAGCCTGGTGTGGCTTTGGCTTTTAAAGATGTTTTTAGTGTTAAGCATTTGTGTTTGGCAAATCACCATCAAGCAAACTGTGGCTTATATTCTCTCTGATAACAGTGCAGTACCCAGATGGGTTATGAAATTTGTTATAGTTGGTTTGCAGGGCAGTTAGTCGGAACAGTTGTATTTGGGACCCCAATGCTGCTTGCTTTATAGAGCTCTCTACTAGTAGAATATATTTCTTGTGATTTAATGTATATGGACTGAGAACACAATTAGTTCTCTTTTGACTTTGCATATGTCCAAATACTGAGTTAAATGAAAAGGTATCTAACAGAACTACTTTGCATTTGGCAGGTTGTGGTTTGTCTGTGGCTCATGTCTGTCATTGGCAGCTTTTTCTCTTTCTTCACGCTTGCTTATATTGGTATGTGCATGCTACTCCTGGTGTGTCAAACGAATGACCTGCATGATGTCTCATAGACATAAATCTCCCTTGTTCGTTCTAATTTTCACATTTTTTTTTTCTGTATATTGACTGTCAGTATACATCCCCTGTGGCCTATTGCATTACCACACTGTTCAAGGATTGTCTGCTTATGAGTTGTGATTAATTTGGTGATACACGCACCTTATGCTATGTTGCTAGTGCAGTCATGAGTTCTTTCATCCAAATTTTGCATTAATGGTCGAGGTCTGGAGATAAAATGGGGGATACACATAACTTGATATTATGGTTTTATACTTATACTTCTCCTTTGATGGTGGCAGGTTCAGTCCTGTCCATAACAATTCCTGCCTTGTACAGCAAATATGAAGGGACTGTGGATAAGTATTGCGGAAAGATCCACCGGCAATTTTCAAGGCATTATAAAATCGTGGATGAAAGTGTTTTTAACAGACTTCCCAGAAATACATCCAAAGACAAAGACCCTTAATGCAGATACTTTAGATTCAGACTCCAAAAGTAATAGATATGTTGCTGCTGTGTTACAGACTCCCCATTCAAGGCTTACACTGAGTTTCAATCATTTTAGGTGCAGTTGTTCATGTCCAGTCATTGATGTGTTGCTATCTAATTGTTTGACAAGGATGTAAAACTTTAAGGGTCATCCGATGAGTGCATTCTTCAGCATATTATCGGTTTTCTATCTCTAAATCACGTTCACCTGGTGAAATGTATAGCAGATGACTATGAGTTGTTTAAACTTTTAAGCTCTGTCTGAAGCAGGTATTTTATTTCGATTAACCAAAAAGAAGAACAAAAGGTGATCCAAGGATGTGAATCATGTGATACTGTGAAATAATTTGATGCCCAAGCAGATGCCATAAATCACCAAGTAGCTTCTGAAGTACCATGAATTCTCCAAGATATATCAATTCTACTGGTAACTAATATATGCTTAATATCTCCACACAATTTTACACATGAGAAGTCACCACACCAGATCCAGTACATGAAAGTTTTACATTGCAAAATGACAGAACGACTTGTACATCTGCAAGCTCCCTGTTCCTTGCTCCTTATACATATTAGGCTTTAAGCAATTTCTTTGCCTTGTCCAACCAGACATTGTAAATATCTTCCGAGAAAAGAACAAAGTGCACCTGCAACAAAAGTAGAATGTAGCTACCAGTGAGTTTTCTAGAATATTAAACTGTTCAGGGATTTTATCAGTATTCTATTTAACTTTAGTAAGATAATGCTTCAGATAGTTTCCAATATTGAGGAAAACAATGTTTTGCTTGCCACAAGAACAAAGCATGACCCATCTAAATAGAGACAATGAACATGCCGAATCGCAAGAAGAAAGAATGAAAATTTAAAATGGAAAAGAAAACCCACATTACCGCCATGTCTAGAAGCAAATATAAGCTACCATACCTCCTTTATGTCATTCACGGATTCTTTAATTGTGGATAGGGACACTTCGGCAGCTTCATCATAAGGATATCTGGAATAATATGACAAATTGAGAAGAAATTAATCTGTCAGTCACTTGTTCATTTGTTCACAACTTCAATACAATAAATCACATGACAAATCAGCACCACTCTGTTTCGACTCCAAGTAATGAAAGGAATGAATTATAACTCAATCCACTGATCCAAAATGATGAGGAAGTACTGTGATTCACATCCTTTATGAAAAGCTTAATTCACTGGGACCAAATCACCAAGGAAGTTCATTTGGGAACTCACCCATACACACCACAAGATATGGCAGGAAATGCAACATACTGAATGTTGTGCGCTTTGGCTATGCTCAAGCTATTCCTGTTAACCGCATTAAAGAAATCTCAATGAGCATGAAAAATTACATTCCTAGCGAAGTAGCAGCATTAGGAAACAAAGTTACGCCTAACAACCACCTGTATGCAGAACTCAGATAGACTTCAGGGTTGTTACCAGCATGGTAGACAGGTCCAACAGTGTGAATTACATGAGACGCAGGCAACTTAAACCCTCTGCATCATGTACAATGCAGTTGGTTATTAATCTGCAGTGCCAATCAAAACTGATATGAAGTCACAAGTGTAAATAGTGTTCTAATCGTGACAACTTACGGGGTAATTCTCGCTTCTCCAGTGGGGCAGCGGACTCCTGGCCTGGCTTCCGGAACACCATAGCATGCTTGTAGAAGATCCGGGCCAGCAGCCCTATGTATAGCTGCAAGATTCAACCAAAATCAGTATACTTAACAGTCAGTTCATTTCGAAAGCACTTCATTAGAAAGCCATCATTTACCTCCATCTGCACCACCACCTCCAAGCATTCGCTCATTCGCTGGATTAACCTACACAATATGATGTTAATGGATTGACTCCAAGCTTTCTACATTGGCCTCAAAATTTATATGAGATTAATACTAAAAATTACATTAAACCGGAATATATAGTATTCAATGTCAGCAGATTGGGATTTCAGTGATACACATATATAATTTATGCAAAGAGAATCACAAGCCCAGAAGATAACGCAAAACAAGGAAAAAGGAAACTGTAAATTTAACATGTTTGAACGCTAAGGACTCAAACTTTCCATGTAAATTTCTCTCAACGAATAAAGGAGATGGTGTAGCTGAATAATCAGAGAGAGAATAAGAGGTCGGGGAAGACTAACAATGGCGTCAGTGGAGCCGTCGACGAACCACTTGGTGATATCCCCCATTTGTATCACGAGAGTGCTTGAATCAGACAAAGGAAACCGAACTGCACCTTCTCCACTCGCCATCGTCGAAACCCTAGCTCTAACCCTAACAAAGCTCCCAACTTTTCCACGGCTTGAATTGATCGCCGGAGCTGGGCTCAGAAATCTTGATGCTTTACACAGCAAGCTCGCCATTGCCTATTTGCAAGTCAATATGGGAGACCAGAAAAATTTACAAATCACTCGCCACCTGGCACAATCTGATTGGGTTCATAAAAGAACCCTCTTAATTTTTTTGGTCTTTTTTTTTTTTTTAACGAAAAGTTGAGAGAGAGAGCGAGGCTATTCTTTACCTCCGCGTTAGGTCTACTTCAACTCTGAAGAACTAATGTGCGATACATACATGTCAGTCTGTTACCACAGCCCCTAGATATGGATTTTCGTAAGAGATTTACAGATTGCGCGACCCAACACAGGACTTTTAGCAGCAGGAATCGAACTTAGATTGAGGCACAATCACTAGCACGCCCATCCCAACTGAACCAATGCACGTTTGTATATTTTCGTTCAATTTTGAAGCCATGAAATTTATGTATTCTCTTTCTTTATTTATTTAATTCTAAAGTCTCATAATTTTGAAACGTCTCATATTTTTAGTTACTTAGTGAGCCATATATCAAGTTGGGTTTTAATTATGAGTCCAAGGTCTATTGGCAATATTTACTTTCGTCTGTGAAATCACATGTCTGGATTGCAGATCTTTGTTTTAGTAAATGTTTTACAAATCAACAATTTAAATCCAAAACGAAAGTAATGTATATGTTACTGCTGTGTTACAGACTCCCCATTCAAGTCTTACATTGAGTTTCAATCATTTCAGGTGCGGTTGTTCTCGTCCAGTCATTGATATGTTGCTATCCAATTGTCTGACAAGGATGTAAAACTTTAAGTGTCATCCGATGAGTGCATTCTTCAGCATATTCTCGGTTTTCTATCTCTAAATCCCAAAATGAAATGAACATTCACCTGGTGAAATGTATAGCAGATGACTACGAGTTGTTTAAACTTTTAAGCTCTGTCTGAAGCAAGTATTTCATTTCGATTATGAAGAACGAACAGTAATCCAATGATAGATGTGATGCTGTAATATGATTTGATGCCCAAGCAGATACCATAAATCACCAAGTAGCTTCTGAAGTTCCATGAATTCACCAAGATATTAGCAATTCTAATGGTGACTAATTATATGCTTAATATCTCCACACAGTTTTACCATGAGAAGTTTCCACACTCAAGCTCCATAACATGAAAGTTTTACATTGCAAACTGACAGAACGGCTTATACATCTGCAAGCTCCTTATTCCTCGTTCCTTGTACATATTAGGCTTTAAGCAATTTCTTTGCCTTTTCCAACCAGACATTGTAAATAACTTCCGATTTATGAACAAAGTGCACCTGCAAAAGTAGAATATAGCTGTCAGTGAGTGTTTTAGTATATTAAATGTTCAGGATCAGTATTTTATTTAACTTTTGTTGATAAGATATCGCGCAAGATAGTTTCCAAAATTAGGAAAAACAATGTTTCGTTTGCCACAAGAATAAAGCATGACCCATCTAATAGACACCGAACATGTGGAATCGCATGAAGAAAAATGGAAAATTACAGCCATGTCAAGAAGCAAATATAAGGTATCATACCTCCTTTATGTCATTCACGGATTCCTTGATTGTGGACAGAGACACTTCGGCAGCTTCATCATAAGGATATCTGGAAGAACATGACAAATTAAGAAGAAATTAATCTGTTCATGCAAAGTTTATGTACTGGAACCAAGTCATGATGGGAGTTCATTTGGGAACTTACCCATACGAACCACAAGATATGGGAGGAAACGCAACATACTGAATGTTGTGTGCTTTGGCTATGCTCAAGCTATTCCTGTTATCAATTTGCATTGAAGAAATCTCAATGAGCATAAAAATTTGACATTCCTAGCAAAGTAACAGCATTAAGAAACAAAGCTATATATGCCTAATCACCTATACGCAGAGCTCAGATAAACTTCAGGGTTGTTAGCAGGAGGATAGACGCTACCAGGACGGTAGACAGGTCCAACAATGTGAATTACATGAGACGCAGGCAACTTAAACCCTCTGCATCATTTACAAATTAAAATGTGGTTGGTCACTAATCAAACCCAAAATGAAGTCACAAGTGTACATAGTACTCTAATCACGATAACTTAGAGGGTAATTCTAGCTTTTCCAGTGGGGCAGCGGACGCCTGGCCTGGCTTCGGGGACACCATAGCATGCCTGTAGAAGATCCCGGCCAGCAGCCCTATGTATAGCTGCAAGGTCAACAAAAATCAGCATACTAAAAGTCGGTTCATTCCCAAAGTTCTTCATTAGGAAACCATTATTTACCGCCATCTCCACCACCTCCTCCAAGCATTCGCTCATTCGCTCAATTAACCTACACAATATGATGTTATTAGATTAACTCCAAGCATTCTACATTGGACTCAAAATTGATACGAGATTGATAATAAAAATTACATTAAACCAGATTATATACATTAAACCAGATTGGGATTTCAGTGGAACTGATACTATAGTGTGCTAAACAAACACGCAACAAGTAAGTCCATGTGATCTATCATATCGACATACACTGATACACGTATAACTTAAAGCAGAGAGCATCACAAGCCCAGAAGCTAACACAAAACAATGAAAAAGACACGAACATACACAAGATTTCCCTGTAAATTTCTCCCAACGAATAAAGAAGATGAAGTAGCTAAATAATGAGAGAGAGAGAGAGAGAGAGAGAGAGAGAGAGAGAGAGAGAGAGAATAAGAGGTTAGGGAAGACTAACAATGGCGTCAGTGGAGCCGTCGACGAACCACTTGGTGATATCCCCCATTTGTATCACGAGAGTGCTTGAATCAGACAAAGGAAACCGAACTGCTCCTTCTCCACTCGCCATCGTCGAAACCCTAGCCCTAGCAGCTCCGAACTTCTGCACGGATTGATCGCCGGAGTTGGGCTCAGTAATCTTGATGCTTTACACAGGTAGCTCGCCATGGCCTGATGGCCTATTTGGTGTAGTCAAAAGAGAGAGAGAGAGTACCGCGAATTTATTAGTCACTCGCCACCTGGCACAATCTGATTAGGTTCATACGAGAAAGGTCTTAATATTTTCGGTCCATTTTTTTTATTAAAAAAAAAAGAAAACAAAATTAGAGGAAGGCAAGCTATCTTCCACCACCGTGCTAGGGTAGACCTACAACCTAAGCCCAAAAAGATTGATGCAGGACATGTATCTGTCATCACACCCTCCATGTATGAATTTTGGTAGGAGATTTACAGATCACGTGATCCAACGTAGGACTGTTGGCAGCGGGGATTGAACTAGGATTGGGACTCAACCACAAGCACGCCCATCCTAACTGAACCAACGCAAGTTGGTATATTTTCAGTAGATTTTGAAGTCGTGAAATTTATTTATTTTCTATTTCTTTATTTATTTAACTCGAGAGTCCCATAATTTTGAGCGCCTCATATATTTTTAGTTACTTAGTGAACCATATATCAAGTTGGGCTGTAATTAAGGTTTATCGGCAATCAATTTCTTCGGGATGATTAATAATCGTCAATTTTATTATGGAAAAATTCAATGAGAGCAACGACGCTCTCCCATAACCCTAGCCTCCCTAGGCTGGGCTATCTATTTCCAACCATCTATAACGGACCTCTAAGCCAGCTTTAGATCTGGCCATCACATAGTCTGGTAAACAAAAGATGGAGGGAGGGGCGAGTTCTGACTCACCACGAAGCATTATTTGATCCGGAAATCTCTGCTTTCTCCGACAAAGAATGGAACAATATCGATCGGACACTCCTTGTCAATCTGATCTCGTTCATAAATTCCTTGTGGTTTGATCTGTTAGAACTGAAGACCTGTGCGGAGGTTGGAGGCATGCCATTACACGCATGGGACAATGTGAGGCTGATGATTTCGGCTACTATGGTTGCTGGTGGCGAATCCGTGGGGCAGACGTTGTGCCGCTTTTGGACTCCTTTCCGCACCCAGCTCTCGATGGCGTTGATGGTGGAGACGTCTGCTACTCTAGTGGCGGAGGAAGCATGCTGATGGGTCCTTAGGCTCATTCGGACGCTAGGTGCGACTGCAGCACTGAAATCCAGTTTTGGGCCTGTCTCTTGGGTCCAGAATGAGCAATGGGTCTTAGGACCCCTTTTTGTTTTGTTAAAACTAGCCTATTACTATGCGATTAATTCATAGTTATAGGCTCACTTTTAAATAAGTGAGCGATAAGTTCAAATATAGTTGGTTTATCCTATGTACCATTGTGGCTCCTACACGAAGTCTTGTCTGGCCATTGTTATGTGTCAGCGGATGAGTATGTAATAGTCTTATTGGCATGCGCTATTATTAATGAAATTTCATTAATTCAAAAAAAGGTTTATCGGCAATCTTTACTTTCATTTGTGAAATCACATGTCTTGATTGTAGATTTGTTTCAGTAAATAATTTACAAATCAACAATTTAAATCCAAAACACATTACGATTTCGGTACAAGTTATCGGAATGTTCTATGTTACGTGTCGGTTTCTCGTTTGCTCGAAGTCAAAGAGCTGTGGGACCTCCTTCGGAATGTCACTCGGTATCAACGTTAAATATTAAATTGGGCTCAAGTCTGGGCCCAGGCCCATAAAGCCCCCCACGCTCTTTCTTCTTCTTCTTCTTCCCGGATCATATAATCAAAACCGAAATCAAATCCCCTGCGTATTTACAGAGAGAGAGCTCGAAAGAGATGAGCAGGTCTCGCGTGGATGCGATTCTGTCCATGTTCGTTACGGTGCACCCTCACGAGACCTCAGCTCTGCTCCACTCCTCGGCTTCCTTCTTTTTCGTAAGCTCCACCGCTCCATTTCCAGCATAATTCCACTAATTTCAATTCCCTGTGTATTTTTTTTGGTGATTTGAGCTCAAAATTTTGGTTCTTTAACGCAGATTTTGTGCGCTTACTTCGTGGTGCTTCCGCTTCGAGATGAAGGTGCAATCTCTCTAGGCCTATCGAACCTTCCGAGCCTATTTATAGGTTCTCTGCTTCTGACTTCCGTTGCTGCACCACTCGCAACTCTCTTTTTCTCTTTGCCGAATGTTCCGAAAGGAAAGGTGTGTATGGACCTGTCAGAATGTACTGGCATTTCGAATTTCAGATAATGCAGTGACGATTTTGGATTAAATTTTGATGTTGGAATAAGCACATTGAATTTGAAATTTTTAGATTTAATTTTTGTGGTAAAGCTTGATTCTTTGTGTTAGAAGGTGAATTTTGAGTAGATGTTATTTATGTTTGATTACGTATCGCCCTGTAATACTTGCTTCTTGAAATTCCAGGCTTTGGTTTTAATGCACAGGTTTTTTAGTGTGTCACTTGTTGTGTTCTTTGTTCTCTGGCATACTTCATCGGCTGGATATCCGCAGTCACAGTTGAAGGTGAAGTGAAATGATACATATGTATATTTTTAGGATTTTAGTGCTTTTGCACTTCAGAGATATGATTCTGGAGATTATTTTGTACTGAATGGCTCCATTGTCTGTATCTAGGGTACAGCCACATCCACGTCAGTAAATGAACTGAAGGGTAATGTTAATCAAGCTAGTAATGCATATCCCATAGGTTGGGAGCACCTTGATTGGTTCTATGTTTCTGTTCGAATTGGATTGTTTCTGTGGGTATGGATATATTTGAATATTCTTTTTCTCTTTTCAAAGTCTATTGAAGCTTGATTTGAAATTTTGAATATTAAAGAAAAAGAGGGTGAAATTGGCACCCCCTTGTTTGCACACCACACCCTCTTCTTCCTATTCTCATGCACATGTTCATTGAAAAACACATGAAAAATGGAAGAGGGGGTGACGCCAATTTCACTTCCCAAAAATAGTATCAAAAATTTATATAGTGATGAAACTTTGTTTCTTTTTGAAGATTGCTCTACTTAATCTAATTACAATTTCTTCAACTTGGGCTAGAGTAATCGATGTTATGGACAGTGAGGTATGTATCCTGCCACAAGAATTTGATGACGAATACAATTTTTTTGGAACGCGTTTAACTGTTCCATATTCAGTCAGGTTCCAGATTATTTGGTTTTATTGGTGCTGGAGCCACACTTGGACAGCTTTGCGGGTCATTGTTTGCCACCGGAATGGCTTTCTTGGGGCCATGTATGTTTGTTTATTCAATCTTTATGAATTTCTTACCCTCTCTCTGTGATGGATTTTAAACCATGAATTGGTGTTTTGCAGTTTTACTACTGTTTTCTGCTTTGCTGATGGAGTTTGCGGCACAGTCATCAAAAGGGATAACCCAGGATGTGCCCCATCTCCATGAGGAACTAACACCCATCAGGTTAGCTACATTATCAAAATTTCCTTTTCAATTGTTTAGCATGACATTCAATCAAGGTTTAGTATGCTGGGTATGAATTTGGATCTATTTTTGTCTTTCTAGGACGTGTAAACTGGGTTCTGGAACCTTGTTTCATGCTAAAACTAAGCATACTGTGCAGACAAGACCAAGAATTCTCTCTGCTACAATTTTGTAATGTTTCCATTTTTTCCATATTAAGTGCTTTATGAGCTATGACAATGAGAATCCATACATGCTCTTGTCTTGAAATGTTATTTCACAGGTTGCAATTTAGGTATGAAAATTAGCTAATAAAGGAGATTTATTGGCATGATAATACTTGTATCAGTAGTGTCAGATGTATGCTTGAACCTTTATAAACAATTGAAGTTGGCTTAATAGGAATTTCTTTGTTGATTGGTAGTGGGTTTTCTTTTAAGATTCTTTTAGTTTTGCCTTCAAATCATTGCCACTCCAAGTGGTTGGTTTTCTTATAAGCTTTCTTTTTTTCTTTTTTTCTTTTTTTATCTGTTGTGTTTCTTTTTGGTGTTAGAAAAGCTGAGCCTGATCAGCAGAATGAGCCTGATGGGCAAACCGTTCAAAATATCAAAGGAGTTTCTCCCAAGTCTTCTACTCCGGTGGTGAAGCCTCGGCTTTGGGCCATCTTAGATGGATTTCGGCTTATATTGTCATCATCTTACTTATTGTATGTGTCTTTGTTCCTGTGGCTGAGTGCGGTTGTCTCTTCATTCTTTTATTTTCAGGTAGGAGTCACTCTATTATCACAGGGATCGAACTTAAATCTAATCAGCACCTCTTTGTCTGTCTGTCTGTCTCTCTCCTGACTTTATCTGTTTTTCTGTAACTGCAGAAAGTAAGTGTCATTGCCATGACTGTTACTAGTTCTCTTGGAAGAAGAAAATTGCTTGCCCAGATAAACAGCTTTATTGCTATTTTTATCCTCGCCGGACAACTTACCATAACGGTATGATATTCTTCGGATGAGCTTTTACAATAATTGGTGTTTGGCTTGTTTTTATTGTTGTAATCATTTGTATGCTATGCATAGTGTTTTGCTTCCTGAAAGCACACACGTCACTTAGCTAGTTCTTGTTTGCAGCTGCTTTTGAAATTGTCACTTTTCAGCCCTCAGAATTGAGTATGAGTATCCTATTTTTGTAGATTTCTGATGTCACTAAATTAAAGAAAGAAAGCTAGTATCAGGCCTGAAGGACTTACGTCTGTCAAACCCAATACATGGTTCTGTTTCTAAATATGCCCAGACTGTGATTAAGTGGTTCTATTTCTAGGAGTCCTAAAACTTAAAGATCCTTGAAACAATTAAGGGCTTTTAGAATCCTCAATTCTTGAATTTTGGTAGTAAATCCATGCAGTTATTGTATGTTGCTCTGAAAGTGCATTGTGAGTGATCTAATATATGGTTGAAATGTGCATTTACTTTCATGAAATGCCAGTAAATGTTTATGATGCATCTATTTGACATCATGTATTGGTCTATATGTATATTCACTTTCTTGTGTTCTTGTGTTACTTTCACAGGGGCATTTTCTCACTGTTGTGGGAGTTACTACAGCTATTTGTTCTGCTCCAGTTGTTGCCTTCTTGAATTTGGTTGCAACTGCTATTTGGCCAACTTGGGTAGCCATTGCTATTTCTGAGACCCTGCGGAAGGTTTGTATTCTCAAACTTCCAGGTCCCATCTTTGCCCTTTTACATTATATCTTAAAACCTAAGGGCTTCAAGATGTTTGCATTTGATTTGTTAGATGGCCAATCAATATGAGAAAATTTGAAGTTTAATCTCACACTTTTTTGTTTTCTGTATTGTGCAGTTTGTTACATATGTTGTAGCCAGGCCTGGCAGAGAACTCCTATTTACTGTTGTCTCACAGGATGAAAAGTACAAAGCAAAGGTATGACATTCTAAGTTCTTTTCTGCAGAAAATCTTTTCCAACTTGGTGCTTGCCATTGGTTTCTTACTTTCCTAGTAAAGGCTCTAACCTCCATTGCATGCATGAGTCCCTGGGTGCTTTGCTATATAAAATAAAATTGAAGCCCCAAACAAGAGGCTTTGCTTTAGCCATTCCAGCCACTATGTATATTGCCTCTTTATCAGTCTTCTATTGCATCAATCGTGCCACGCGCAGTTTTGAGCGAGTTTGAACCATGATTTCACAGATTACATGCTACTGCAGGTTTGCATTGATGTGTTTGTTCAAAGACTCGGAGATGCTACAGCAGCAGGAATGTACAAGCTACTTTTCAGCACTCTTAATGGGAGAGCATCAACTGTGTCTCTCTACGGCCTGCCTGTATGTGTCAATTTACGTCGTCTTCATTAATATCTTTCCTTTTTCAGTTGGTTTATAAATTATGACCCTTTGAGCTTATTTTAACTCCTACCCCTCCAAGTACGATGGGATAGGTGAGTCTTGGGATCAATACCTGGTGGGTTTGAGTATATTCCGAGTGCCAAAACCTGTAACTCTGGTTTGGGATTCACAAATTGGATTCCCGACTTGTATCTGGCTCTTCGAGTATGCAGAGCATTCTTATTATTCTCTTGATTATTTCTCTCCAATAAAGAATAATGAGTGTATCCTATTTCGTTTTGGTCTTCTCCAGGTCTGTTTGCTGTGGATAGTGATTGCATTTCATTTAGGACGCCGTCAAGCAGAACTTGCAAGGGTCCGGACACACTCCACTTCTTAATGTTTCCTTAGTGTTCTTTTGCCCCTTTTTACTTGTAAAGAAACTTATTTACGAGCTTTTAGGGATTTACAAGCAGTTTTGTTAGCTCTTGTAGATGTGACAGAATGGGCAGCACGGCATGCTGTTGTTGCCCTTGGGATGCATACTAGTATATAGTCAGTATTCAAATAACAGAGAATGTTACACCTGAGATGCCTACACTGTACACTGTCGTTTATATTCATAACCCAATTGCATGAGTAAATCAGCAACAAGAAAGTGCTATCATAATCGCATAACATGTTTAGCTTGCTATTGTCCGTTGCTAGTTGCCAACTTCCATCACTAGCAGTTTTCATAATAAAGGCAGCCTTTTATCATTATCATCATTTGGAACAGCTAGCATGACATGGTTAGCATATTCCGTAGATTGTTTAGTGGCACCAGAGATGAAGAGGAAGAAGATGCATTTTTCTTTAAATACTCGATCACTGTCAAGCTCAAGCATATATTTTTGTTTTGAGACCTCTAGTTTCCACTTCCCAGACCTTAACGGCTTGACCACTCACTTGTCCTCCATATTTTAAATATCAGAATCTAAACTACAAGAATCTCAACTTGAACTTGGGATTAGATAGATTGGTCATCACATGCGAGGCCACATGACATGGCCCTTTTATTTCTGCTGGTATTCTGCTGGCTTTGCCAACCCACTAGGGATTTGACTCAAAATTCAATTCCCATTTGCGATTGTTTAACCAAATTAGGAACAAAGGAAGAAGGATTATATGAGAATTAAGGAGGAAAAGCAATGATTGAGACATGTATTTTCCTCCTAGAGAAAATGCTTAATTAGAAAGAGCTCAAAGAATAAAAAACAAAAATGGGTTCTCCACTGTCCCATTGAAGATGGACGAAGAAGACAGAAAAAAAGAGATGATAATGTTGGTATATATAGTACTATTATTATCTTGATAAAGCATCTATAATTGATTTGAGTCTCTTCTATCTATTCTCTGATAAGATATTCAGTGTGACGGTCAGATTATTGAGTTTTTCTAACCACCAAATTATAACTAGTCATATGTGCAGGTCTCTTAGTATTAGGCTTATTTTAGTATTACAGACTAAAAATAGAGGCAATATGAGTTTGAGATTTTGGAATAGAGGCTTTTGATTTGTTACTTGACAAGGCCGCCCTATCCAAGATATCATTCTCTTCTCCCCCTTCTAACCCCAACATCTGACATCAGATCCTATATAATATCGGATGAGATGCTAAGAAGCATCCTCTTTGTTTTTTTTTTTGTTCTTGGAATTAAAATTTAGAAAGAAAAAAAAGCCATGATAGTTCACCTGCCTAATGTGACATGCTTTAGTAGTATTTGGGGTCTACCACTTTATTGGGATATTTTTGAGTGCATGATTCAATTAGAGGCCTCACTTCATTAGCTTCAAAGAGATGGGGAAAGATAGAGTTCATTTATTTTGTAGGGTTTATCCTTTCCTTTCCAACTAAAGAAAAAAATCAAATGAGTTCCATGATGCGCATTCTCTTGATTGTCATGTCAGTCGTGTAGCTCTCATGCTATTGTAAGTTTTAACTACTATTCTTATCTCTAAACCATGACAAAGCGTCATTGCCAAGCAAACTCATGCCTTCACACATTGAAGGAAAAGATATACGTCTCACCAGTAATAGATTCAGGAATTAAAATCTAGGTGGGCTTTAATTTAATTTTTTTTAAAAACCTTAACGGTACAAGGGAATTTTGGCATCAGTCTAGTACTCTAGCCTTATGTTACATATGAAATACAAAACTCATAATAATCCAATAGGAAAAATTTCATAAATTGTCACTCAACTATAACTCATTCAACACTTTGGTCACTGAAGTTTCAAATATATCACTTTGGTCACTCAACTATTACACTGTCAATCACTTAAGTCACTTTGTTAATTTTTTTCATTAAAAAATATTCTTTGGGTGACTTAAGTGATTGACAGTGTAATAGTTGAGTGACCAAAGTGATATATTTGAAACTTCAGTGACCAAAGTGTCGAATGAGTCATAGTTGAGTGACCATTTGTGGAATTCTCCCTAATCCAATATATGAAAGAAATGTTATGCTATTGACAGTTTATGCTTGGTCTTCTTGGTCGGAGGGAACTTGGGTTGTCTAATTTGTCTCACTTGTGTTCAAGTTATCAGTCTTACGGTCTATATATATGTGAATATCTCAAAAATCTTGGATACGCTTAAACCCACTCAAAACATGGCTGGATCCGCCCATATGCATCTCTCTATTCCTAGTCTCTTGCAATCACACATGACCACTTTCATTGCTAATTCCTTGCGTACTCTCACCTCTGGTTGTTAATATGTTCAAGTCTAATGCCAGTTACTTCTATATTCTTTGACGAACTCTGATTTGTACAAATACTGTTTGAGATTTTATTTCACCCGTTTATAATAAAAAAATGTTACTAAATATATATATATATATATATGCTCGTGTATCTTTATACTCATCTAAATAACTACTATACATTTAACAGAGAATGAGAAATGTATGGATCTTTTGGTTGGTTTTATATATCGACTGGAAGCAACAGCTGGGGGGATCGATTGAGAGAGGTTTGGGATATTTGCACCAACTTGTACTTGCACATCAAATCAGCTTTCACTAACCAAAGCCAAAAGGAAAGCCGAAAGAGGCTTTGTCCTGCACTGCATCACTGCATGCTTTCAAAACACCCAAATATATGTTTGTTTATAGAATTATGTATGCAGAACTGTGGAGTGGAGTGGAATGACAAAACAAGACCTGACCTCCTAGTTCTTCCTGGCCATTCAAAGTTGAAAGTCCCACACCCATGGATGAATTAATGAATCAGATGAAAAGTGCAACATTATAACCATGGGAAAAACTAAAATGTGGCACTACTAGCAAAATAGGCATCTCACACAGATTTAACTCACACAGATTTTATAAAGCCACGGATATCTGTGTGCATTGGCAATATATACAGAAAACCGTGTGAAATAAGTAAAATTGGGCCCACAAGAGTTTATGGAATAATAATAGCCACAGATGTCTGTGTGAAAAATATCACATACAGACATCCGTGTGAAAAATAAAATATTTTATTACCTACTCACACGGTTGTCCGTGTGAAGCCTAGTTCACACACATTTCTGTATATATTAAATATAAGTTTATTAAAAAATCATTGTTTTTTTGTGCTATATGAATTGTAGAGAGACGGTTTTTCGTTGCTAAAATAGTTTAACACAGATATCTGTATGAAATGAGCATCACACAGATATCTGTGTGAGATGAAGATACGGATGTCCGTGTGAGAAAACAATATGCATACAGATATCTGTAAAAATTACATATGTTTTTCACACGAATTCTGTTGCAATTTTACCCATTAAACCATTTGTAACCTAACCTAAACTCCATTTTCTCCATCATCATTATCGCCCCTCTTTCTCTGTCACTATTGCCTCTCTCTCTCTCTCTCTCCCCCTCCCTCCTTCCTCCTCGTCACTCTGCCGCCTCATCCAACCTCCTTCCTCTAATCACCTTCTTCCTCCCTCAGAAAAGCTTAGCCTTCCCCCAACCCCATATCTCCATTCTCAACAGATGCAATTACGGTTTAATTGAAAAAACAAGAGATCGACAAAAGCAATTTGAAGCGGTTGGGGTCATCAGTAGCAGAGCTCACCCTGTCCTTGACCTCTACCCGAGCTCAGGGATCCATGGACAGATCGATCCTATTTCATTTTCTCTTTCCCTCTCTCTCATTCTTTATGTCTCAATCTCCAATTAATTCCTCTCGAAATTAATGGGTACTGGAAACTATGTGATATTGATGTGGCTTGTTTAGAGATGAACATGATAAGGGTAGGAGGATGTAGACCTGATTTTGTTACTTTCAATACATTGTTTAATGGGTTTTGTAAGGTTGAGGTGAGGAGAGAAGTGTTTGCGTATATGGGTTTGATGTGTCGCCGAATTTTTTGGCTCTTACTTCTTTGATTGATGGGTATTTGTAAGGTTGGTAATTTGAAGATTGCAATTAGATTGCTTGGATAACCTTTTTACCTTACTTGATTTTCAGATTCCTGCAAGAGGAAAACCAATTGGTCCAGGACCACCACCATAACTCCCTCAACCCCGGCGAACGCACAGAGAGAGCGAACTTCTTCTTTATTGTAGAAATTAAAATTGGTTGTTAATGCTTAGTTCTTTTCTGTTTCCAGTAGTTGAATGACTTAAAAATAGATGGTAAATCGAATGGCTTTTATATATATATATATTCATGCATAATTTCTTATATGTGTAGATACCCGACGCTTGTATTCAAGTTTGGGTAGCAAGATAAATTGAGTAGTGCAACATAGAATAATATTTGGGTTGTGGGTTATTGTTAATTTTCAGTTTAGGTTGTTTCAGTGAGTGGTTATTTTAAGAAATTCTGGGTTGTGGGTTTTGTTTCACCAGGCTGAGATTGAAGAAGGTTTCACAAAGAAATTCTGGGTTCTGGGTTCTATTTGTATTTTTTATTTCTGTTTTTGAACCTATAAATGTGTAGGTTTTGCTTCTAAAAGGGTTGGTTTTGATTATAAATGGTTTTGAACCTCAGATTATCTAATTGCTTTCTTTCTTTCTGTCTTTTGTATGAATTTGATTGATCAATCAATTTCTATTCTTATTCTCTTCTTTTTGACTTGTTGGTGAAGTGTAGATTCACTATATGCAGATGGAATAATTGGCTAAACACTGAGTTGTAATCAATGGGCAATTGGGGCTGGCTTTGCCAATTGGTACTTGGTTGGATGGTAAGAACACATCTTTAGTAGATATGGCTTTATTGTGGTTCATGTCTGCTCTTGAAGTGGAGTTTAATGGTAGTTATCTGGGCATAATGGCCAACCCTAGTAGTTGTCATATGAATTAGGTACATTACTTAAATTTTTTACAAGTACTGTGACTGTTTTGTTCATTAGGAGTATGGGATAAATCCAACAGATTGGAACTGTCAACGGCAACTATGGAAGGGTAGAACTGGAGCTGATCAAGGGTTTAGAACTTCATCTTGTTGCCAATGTAATCTTTTTGTATACAGTTAGTTTATGATGTAACTTGAAGTCATTTGAAATGATATATTTTTTTCTAGTTAGTTCTGGGTACCAATATCAATTGTGAGTTCATTCTGTGTTACTGTTTGAATTCTGATTAATGGAATAATAAAATTAGCAAAATAATAATAATTTTTTTTTTAATATCACTACTCTTTTCACACAGACATCTGTGTGAGTTAATAAGGTATTTCACACTGACTGATGTATTAAATATTATTTTCATCTCACACGGATACATAAAATTTTTACAATGCTTGTTAGAAGACAAGTGGGACCCACAAGAATTTTCACACGGACTCTAAAAACCGTGTGAATAGAGCATTAGCGCCCCCTCCGAAGGCAACCGAAAAATATTCCGTGCTTGCACCGTAGGTACAGCCTTTTACCTACTGACATCCGTGTGAAATAGCATTATTTCACACAGATATAAATCTGTGTGAGTAACCCGTTTTGCTAGTAGTGTGGGCTCCAAAAAATAATACCAAAGATTTGATTTCTCTTATTGTCTCATCATTTGAAGTGCATTCTTTTTCTTTTTGTCTAAAGTTTGTTGGGATTTCAGTGAGACTAATGGTATCATTAAGGACCAAAAAATTAAGGTGTTTCTTTAGATTAAGCAATATCCCACTTAATCTTGTCTCAACATTGCTTGGGAGGCAATCTGACTAATTGAGATGCACGAACATTGTCGAGTGCTGATCAATATATATACATGATCCACCTACAACCACGATTGTCATCCATTATTCACACGATTAAAGCAATTGATAAATTTGTAATGAACATCATAAGTTATAAAACTGAAGCAAAAAGAAATTATTTAATCATTCAACAATTATCGATCAACATAGTACTATATCCATTTATTTGATTTAGTTTTGCGAGCTTGAACACAAACACATAATTACATGTACTACATATTCATATTTATTTGATCTTTTTCCGGTCATGACCTTCAATTAAAGGACTTCAAAATTAGATAAATTAGACTTATGCAATGGCATGCAAGAACTGATTAACTATAAAACACTTCCAAATAATTATATATACCAAATCGATCAGAACACAAATGTGAATCTCTCCAAACGTGCTAGTAGATATGGCATGATGCATTATACAAGTGGACAAACAAACCTAGGTCCAAGCAGGACCAGCCTAGCTAATGATAATTGAAATACCATCAATTCTATCTGAAATTAAAGACATGGCTAACCTGCATTATTCAAGTGTGTGCCATCATTTTTCCTTAAATTAACATACAATTAGAAGAATTTAGCAGTCAACTTTGTCTTAATTAGCGTTTTTATTATCACATAGTAGGGCAGTGGTGGCCGACCTATTGCAACAATTCAACATAAAAAAATTAGAAATGACTGCATATTTCGAATCCCTCTGGATTTATTCCTTCGTGGTTGTCATAATCATGTAAAGGAAAATTTTTACATTACCATTCATATATATAATACCAACAGAAAGCAGCTAAGTACAATGCCATAATGGTATCCAGCTAAACTATCCATCTTAATTTGTTAATCAATTGTTATAATCTTTTTACAAATGGAATTAGGTAAATATCAATTCCTCATGGAAAGTTCATCACGGATAAAACATTTTAGGTGACTATTGCATGCAAAAGTCATGCTGTGTTTTCAACATCAAAATTATAGTGCTGAAGGAAGAAGAGGATCTTGCTGAAGATATAGAAATTATTATACAGAAAAGAAGACACCAACTCGAGGCCAGTTCATTTACGACTCGATCTGTTTGGGGCATGTTGCCATATTTAATATAACAGTACGTAGCCATATGCAAGTATCGATCAGAGAGATATAAGTATATAACTAGTAATTTGGCCATATAGTGTTCCAGTCCATGGAGGTGAGTAGATGGAGCATTCAATTCTGAAAACCACGTACGTACTATGCCCTGACCAAGAAGGACACTCCTCTCGTGAAGTTGTCACCACCAATAATTGAAGAGTGGTTTTTCGCTTACACGCTATGGACTTGAATATTCAACTATGATTAATGACTCTAAAAATAATTATAAAAAAAAAGGTTTATTTACTTGTTTAGTATGTTATTTAATGATTGATGTACCGTTTGTATTCTCCCTCTGTTTGCAAGTGCTATTTATGCGGAAATTTAGTCGAATTCGAGAATGCGTACTGAAATAGAGAAGTGATGAACTAAGAATAAGTTGTATGAATGTTGGAATAAATTACCTACTCCAATTACATCTACCTTGTTGAATGAAAGGGAAAATTTAGTGATGAGGCCTGTATATTAGTAAACGCATGATCGAGAACTTATTAATCAGAATATACTCTATTTCGGTACTACTCATTACGTGTAGGGATTAGAGTTTAGTTGTCTGATTTTTCATCATCTCTTCAATTTGATCTAATATTGTAATTTTTTTTTCCTTCATAAGTTCATAAGATAACCTAAAGGATCAGCGATCTCGATAACTGTATCAAATATGATATAAGTACGTAGACTGGAAATGGTGAAGTTTGAAAATTTATCTGATCTGAAACCTTTTCAGAGATCGAGTGAGTAGGTGTGTGTGTGTAGAAACACACAAACTAATTAATCTTAGTTTGCGTGAAGTATCATGATGCAAACTTTTGGCCGGTTCACTACACCAAAAAATGAATCAGACGACAGTTTTTCACTGTCGTCTGATAAGGCACGTTGTTGTTGTCTATCTCAATGCCGTCTGATGGGTGAATCAGACAACAGTATGGAACTGTCGTCTGAGAAAATTTTACACAATAGCAGCGCAGCAGATCACTGTTGTCTGAACACCAGAAAGAACAACAACGACTCATATGCTTTTTGTTGTCTGAAGACCGGATCAGACAATATGGTCTTGCACTATGCCAATAAAGCTATCAGACGACAGAGGAGATCTGTCGTCTGATTAAAAAAAATTATGTTGTCTAGTACGGTGCCGTCTCTTGGGGTATCAGACGACAGAAGGTTTTCAAGTTATCTGTTGTCTGTTAGAGAATTCAGACAACAGTTATCTGTTATTTATAATGACTTACAACAACAGTTTTCTGTTGTTTGTTTCGTATTCTAATAACAATTAACTGTTATTTAAACTACCAACACAAAACAATTATTTGTTGTTGTACATTCATTTAAGATACAATTATATGTTGTTGTTTTTGTCTTGAGTCAACGAAAATTTATATATTTTTGTCGTTGTTTTTATTGTAAGGCCACAGTTTTCTGTTGTTTGAGTGAGAAAATAACTAACAGTTAACTGTTAGTTAAACTACTAACACAAAACAATTATTTGTTGTTGTACATTCATTTAAAATACAATTATATGTCGTTGTTTTTATTTTGAGTCAACAGAAGTTTATATATTTTTGTCTTTCTTTTGATTGTGAGACCACAATTTTCTGTTGTTTGAGTGGGAATATAACAATAGATTTTTCCTAAATTTTGTTGTTCTTAAGTAGCTCCAACAACATATTTTGACTTTGATTTAGTGATTGCATGGTATTTCAAATGTCACATTTATATTCCTACTAGGCAAAATGCCCGCGCAGTGCTGCGGGTATACTATTGATATGGTTGAATTTACATCGAAATTGCGTTATAGATACATTAGATATAGTAAAACTACATTATACATTATTCTACTTGTCTCAAAAATCTGGTGCCTTTGCCATACGAATCTGGATTAGCAGCGACATCATAAAAGGAATGGATGCTGCCACTATCTTGGTTTCCAGCCCAAAACTGGTTTTGGAAGTTGTCCTTTGCTCCAGCAGACATATCCTAGCATGAAATTGAAAAACCATTACCAAAAAATAAAAAATTCAAAGGCACTCAATGAAACACTTTTCTTCTCTCAAGCAAATGCATTTCTTTTGGTTACTTTGTCTAAGCGGTAGAATGAATCTTCTGGAAAAGCTTTTCACTTTTGGTAGCAAAAGTAGCAAGGGAAATTGTACATTTGATTAAAAAAATGTTGCTCTTTGGTTTATGAAGTGACAAAATGTTCTGTATGCATATATATAGACCAGTACAAAATAATTTACTCTTCACACACTCATTCTCAATTTACACTATTCTAAGTAAACAAAAAGCATTAGTAAAAAAAAGTTCAATGCAATTACATCAGTTCATGGAGATGAGATGAATGACTTAAATAGATACTTTTTTTCACAATGAGAACTAAGATTGACGAAAAGACAAAGCAAGCAATACATTAACTAAAGATAACAAGAAAAGAAACTATCCATACCTTCAGGCTGGGATTGGACACCTGCTTCTGATATCATATATATAGTAGAGTAGTCCTTATGCACCGCAGTCAGCAAACCTGTACACTGCAGTGGAAAAAACTTAAGATGATGTATAATGGGTCTATGGTTCAGAGACTATTGCAGTACATTTGTCTTAATCTATTTTTTTTTTTCCTTTTCATCTGATGCACTTGCAAGAAAATTGAAAGGCTGAGAAATAAAAGAATAAAAGGAGTGTTTGACCAGGTTGCAAGACCAAGTAAGGTCATTTTAAATTGCAAGACCGATTTAGTTTAATCAATCCGTTTCAGTGACTCATGAAAAGAAATTCAAACAAATGTAACTAATCACAATACAAAAGCAAATGGCTAAGTCCAAGCAAATGTAACTACTGATTCATCTGCTGATTTATTTATCAAGAAATAGAATTAAAAAAAAAAAACAAAGGAAATACAATTGATAACTGCATATTGAGAGGGTATATATCCAAAACAGCATTGTAAATTTGTAATCCCAACAAAATGAATTTCAGCCAGATTATGACTGCAGTATCACTGACATTTTGTTTTACATTCCTTATATCACTATATTATCAGTTTATCATATACTTCAATCAAAATTTATGTTCTCTCTTTCATGCTTAAATGCATCTTCATACACAATTTGGAATGAACAACTAATAAAAAAACAAAAAGATCAAATTGCAATTTTGATCAGCTATCTAGTCACTTGGTCACAACTACCATACAACTAAATTTAAATTCACACTGTACTAATTTCAAATTCAGACTACATAGCTACATAGTAAGTCATGATCATTAGTCTTTGATAACCACACAACTTGGGCAAGTTCAAACTAAATTGCTCAAAGACGTAGACCCAAACTCAATTAGAACGAAACCTTGTGGTTTTCTAAACTCACCCCATCATTAACCAGAGCACTCTGCCGCATTCTTTCCATATGGTTTTGAATCTAACGGTTCAAAACGCAAGCCCTTCTGTTCCACCCATGCACCCAATTCATAACCAAATCAGAACCGAAACACATCTAATACCCAAAAGCCAAAACTCAAATCCAAATCTCACCAAAAATAGAGCAAGTAAACTCAATGTCCACATATTCTTAATTCTTCATTGAATGGTGCCTGACGGGCCTAGAGCCATATGGGGCCGAGCAACTATCAACTTATTTAACTCTAAGAAATGCTTAAAGCCACAGAGCTCAGCTCTCGTTCATTTGTACTGGAAAACAACATTTTTCATTAGTTAAGATAGACTTCGGTCCCGTTTGAAATTGTTTTCGCTTTTAAAAAAATCTATTTTTGTCTAAAACTTTAAAGGGGCTTGATATCATTAGTGAATGAAGAAGCTTTGAAACAAAAGAGACATAACTCAATAACTGCCACCACTATTGATGAATGCAGAGATCAGTTGTACCGAGAGTTTCACAGGTTATAAACAAAGAGTCGTATAAAAAAACATTTTAGCCTATAAACAAAGTCATAGACCTCAATAAGTTGAAGGAGAGTGACATTCACACAATTCCTGACCCTCATCCAGCTTAATATGCAGATTGACAAAGATATTAAGAAAATGAAATAAAGCTTACCTTCTTTCAGCCAAATTGGAGGACACCACTGGCATCACACCAATGTCTTCATATCATCTACAAGAGCATAAAAAACTGAAGTATAAAAGCCAGCACATAACCCCCCAAACTCAATATAAATCAGAGATGATAAATTCTTCCACATGAAGGTAGAGAAATTGTAAGTATCCAAGTAGTTCCTATGGAAGAAAACAGCTTTGGATTTTCAAAAACACTCAAACTCATACTAATAAGCCCATGAAACAAACACATTGGTTAAACTACAAATTACTTACAGTTGGTATTGTTGTCCGACTCTTGCGAATACTTCACCTGCAAAAAACTCAGTAACCCAATCTCATAAGAATTTGAACCCACCAACACAAAACCACATATTCAATGACCCATAAATTTTGATTTCGGACTAAAAACATATAAAACATGCTTCATTTTCACTGCTTCTGAAACCCAGAAAACCAAAACTATCTAGAATTTTGGGTAACTTCTGAGTCAAAGAATCTATCAAATTCCTGTTTCAGTAATAGAACAACTAGAGTTTATATTTGGTCATTTGGATGCCTAAAACACAAACATGCTATCAGATTGGTATCACTTATGCTATCCTAATTATGCTATCAGATTGACAGCAAAACACAAGCATCCTATCCTAATTGCAAATGGCATTAAATCGTAATTGCAATTATATCATTTTGAGTCTTTTGATTGTCTGCAATTATACCATCAACATCAAATGCAAATCCGAAATCAAACCCATTACCCATTACCCATTTCAAGTTTTCAACTATACCATTATGGTATTACCTTAGTTAAAAACCAACAAGAATACAAGATCAAATGGAAATCGATTATTTACTGATTGGAAATTGATTATTTACAAGAATACAAGATTAGAGGAGGATCGAAAGGACCCTTCGGCCGTCACAGAGGAGGAGAAGAAAACGGAGAGGGAGAGAGATGGTGAGATACCTGGAGGCGGAGCCGCAAAGACGAGTTGCTGGTGGGGATTGAAAGACTGGAGGCCCAAGTCGGAGACTGGAGATGGGTTGCCGAGTCGGGAGCACTCCAAATCTCCAATCGAGTTGGCGAGTTCAGCGATGGGGGGATCAGAGATGTGTTGCTGCCCGTCAAATGGAAATCGATTATTTACTGATTGGAAAATGATTATTTACAAGAATACAAGATTAGAGGAGGATCGAAAGGACCCTTCGGCCGTCACAGAGGAGGAGAAGAAAACGGAGAGGGAGAGAGATGGTGAGATACCTGGAGGCGGAGCCGCGGAGATGGGTTGCTGGTGAGGATTGAAAGACTGGAGTCGGTGGCCGGTGGGGATTGAAAGGCTGGAGGCCCAGATCGGAGGCCGGAGATGGGTTGCTGGTTCTAGCGTTGCACTCTTGCAGGTTGCCGAGTCGGGAGAACTCCAAGTCTCTAATCGAGTTGGCGAGGTCACCGATGGGGGAGCAGAGATGTATCGCCGTCGATCATCGATTCGTCAAGGAGAGTAGGAGACAAATCTGGGTTAGAGAGGACTGGGTTTCAGAAATGGCTGATTTTTGAGAGGTATAGATCGAGTTTCTGTTGGTAAGAGAGTTTAGACAGAGCGGCGCGAGAGGTAAAACGAAGCTGCTAGGTTTTGTGTTATGTAAAAACAGACTTCAAATAAAAAAGTCAAACTCACCTTATTCAAACAACAGAATTTCTTAGCTCTGTTGTCTGAATAGTTTTACATTCACTGGTCATCGATAGGGTTTGGGAATTTAGGAGGGAAAAGACTTATTCTTGTTGGAGGGAAATCCAAACGTTTTGCTAAGAAAATTTTTATTTGTTCAGACGACACTTAAGTGTCGTCTGAGTCTGACCATATCTTCAAAATGAAACAAGCATGGTTTCTCATTGTATTCAGACAACACATTTAATTTATGTGTCGTCTGAGTTTAGTCTGAAACACTCAGACGACAGAAAATGACTATTCTGTCGTCTGAACTCTGTTGTCTGATAGCTTTTTTGGCATAGTGTTGTATGCTTGCTGTTGTTTGAAGGCTGGGTCAGACAACATGTAGCTGTAAATCCCATTGTCTTTCCATTATTGACACTATAGGTTTCTCCAAAAAACTGTTGTCTGTTATTTTGCTGGACAGTGGCTTTCTCATTTTTTTAATCCTTAAAGTATTATAGTTAGATGAATCATATAACAGTTTTTGTTAAGCATTTTGTGATGATCAATTATTGGACAATAGATTTTAGGTAGAATAGAATGGTCCGAGAGACATTCAAAAGACCTATATTCTGCATATATGGAATCCAAATGATATCACATCCAAAACACATTCATTTATGTAAATATCTAATACATTCATCCATATATCCAATAAAGTCATTCCATTAACAGAACTAGTCTTCTAAATTAAATGTTGAAACCAACCAAGTCTTGAAGAACACCCTGTGAGGACAACAAGGATGCCAGCAGAAGCTGCATCAACAACAGCCCATACTTTCGTTGTCACTCCCCCTTGTCTCGATCTTGATTTTACTCCAAAAGTGATTATGCCTTGATGCCTCTCCTTTATATATGTATGAATGATGGAAGTTAGATAAGCACCCTTTCCACCATACATGGACAGTGTCTTCTAGCATACCACGACAAGATCCTTATAGCTGGTTTGAATCCAGTGGAATAGGATAGTGATATGAAGTGACCCTTGTAATAGCTATTTGCCTGATGGCGAATTGCTCCTCCCATTTAGTTTTACAGAATCTTCTTAATAAACTTGGCATTTGCAAAGAAGCATAAAGAAATTTTTCACCAAAACATATATAAAAAATAAAGGACCTGATACTAGAGATAGAAAGTTCAAGACAAATTGAAATGCAAACACTTTTTATCTCATTGCTTTTCATATTGACACCTAAAATCAAGAAATTCATCATCTTCTTCGGTGGTGGTACTTCTGCAAATCAATGAATCAAAATCTTTTCCAGCGACTAATTTTATATTTCAATAGTTATGCACAGGAAAAAGAGATCATAATATCCCAATAAACTGTAAAACTTAAAAGCCAAAAAGGCACCTTTTGCATCATACTCTGGTTATCTCCTCAACTGGAAGAGAAGTCTGCACAAAGACATAACAAGAAATCTTTTAAATACTAAAAGAAAATGATGAAGCTCATTTTTTACTGAAGCTCTCTAACTATTATATGCCACATGATCATTGGTGTTCAAGATGCAAATTTCTGTACATAAACTTGTGAATATTAAGCCTATGCAAAATAAGAAACACATCATAAAGAGTATTTCTAGCTATCAATAAAAGAAATAATACATACTTTACTAATTTTTCATAACCATCACAAAAATTGAAAACAACTACTGTACATACATGTGCATTTGCAAGCATAATTAGCTATAATGAGCCACGCTCATTGTACCGCCAGGGGTACCAACGCCCACCATATAAGTGACTGGCGTAAAGACAGCTAGCCAGGTTACCGCCTGAGCCCCGGAGCAACCCCAAAGCACCGCCGACGCGCCGCCACGCGCCGTGTCAAGTTAGCATCAGAAGCTACTGAAACTGGGAACTGAAGCACATCAGTCCCACATCGAAAACAAGGAGAAGATCATCCTCGTCCTCACCTATAAAAGGTCATCTCCTCTCTCCTCATTAATTAGGCATTTAATATTTACTTGCTGTTACTTTGTCAACATAAATACATTGACTAACTTAGGCATCGGAGAGTTGAAGACCGCCCAGCGCGGTCTCCCTCTGACGCCCATTGTATTTCGTTTGACAGGTAACGGGAGCTACATTAACAATACAAGTACCGATCCGCCCATCGGATCAGCGTTAAACTAAGGTCCAGCTACCGCTAGACTTTTAGACGTTAACATTGGCGCCGTCTGTGGGAACCCTTGAACTAAAGGTCATCCCACTACAATCACCATGACTAACGGTAGCGGGGGAAACGCTGAAGAGCAGGCAGGACTCCCCGCCATACCCCAACCCTCCGACCCCGGGGTCAGCTTTCACCGCGCACTATTCAACACCCCGGTCGACCCAGGCGGTGAAACAAATCCAGGCAGCAGCCGTCCCCCAGGTCAGGACCTCACCGCCTTGTATGAGCTGGCGTTGGCGGATCTCCACAAAGCAAACAGAGAGCGCGAGCAGGAACGCAAGGAAAAGGCGGAGGCCCAACACCAGGTGGCCACGCTGATGACACGTTTCGACGAGCTAAAGCGGACGCTGGACGCAAACTCCAACCCCGCACGAAGTGAGCAGTCACACAGCACCAGACACAGCCGGCCTACCGCTGGTATAGGACCCATCGTGCAGATGCAGGTACCGCCAAACCCACCAGAGTTGTCAGGAATGGGACCACCCCCTGTCCCCCAACTGTTGGACCAGGAGGCGGAGTCATCACTGCGCACCCACCGCTCGAGGACTAGAGCAAGGACTGAGGGCAATCTACCCATTCCCGGGCGGGGGTTGGTTCCGCGGAGCGCCAGAGCGGGCCCCGCCGGCGACGCAACCACCCAAATTTTGGAGAGGATGCGGCAGTTAGAACATAGACTAATCCTGGCAGAGGCAGGCACCCCGGCGCCAGCCCCAAACCCACTCTTCGCGTCCAGGCCGGGCCCATTCACCGCTACAATTTTGCAAGCCGTCAGACCAGCGTTTGCAAAGACCCCAAAAATGTCACATTATAGCCGTAAGACCGATCCCTTCGTCCACATGGACACGTTCAAGAAGGTCACCAACAACAAGGGATTTGATGACGCCACCCTGTGCCACTTGTTCAGCGAAACGCTGGATAGTGAGGCAATGAGTTGGTTTTTCGAGTGTCTGCCAGGGTCCATCGACTCATTCCACGCATTATCTCATGCTTTCCTCTCTCGATTCATCTTGTTGTCCGCCGGTCATCACAACACGAGCCAGTTGTTTGGCGTCAGGCAGGGAGGGGACGAATCATTGAAGGCATTCGTCACAAGATGGTGAGCGGCAACATCTCAATGCCGCGATCTCGACAAAACAATGGCTTCGGCGGCTTTCAAGCAGGGACTCCTCAAGGGACCATTCCTCTATCACCTCAACTACAATCATCCAAATGCGGCGTATGATCACCTTATGAGTGAGGCGGTCATTCATGCCCAGGCAGAGTTTATCACATATGGAGAAACCCCACCGCCACCAGCAACACCAACAAAGTCAACTCAACCCTCCTCCAGCCATCAGGAGACCGCCAGCAAAGCCCCCACCACACCGCCAGCTGACAAGAAGAGGGAGTGGCAGCAGGGCAGTTATCAAAGCAAGAGGCAAAAAGACAACCATTACAAGGGCAACCGCCCATCCCATGGGGACAATCGCAACAAGCAGACGGAATCCTCTCAGCGGTATGCAGTATTCACCGTCCTCACAGCCTCGTACGAGGAAATTTACAATCAGTGTAAGGATCAGATACCACCGCCACCCTCACCGAAATTCCCCAAAAAGGGTAAGCCAAAAAACACCGGCATGTGGTGCAAATACCACGAGGACAGCGGTCACAATACCAACAGTTGCAACGCTCTAAAAACGGCCATTGAGACCCTGTACCGTGACGGCAAGATGGATCAGTTCAAGGTGCGCCAACCGCCACCTGTGATTGCCAACATTGAGCCACTGGGCCGCATCAACACCATCGATGGCGGGGCTCCAATCACCAACATGTCTCACAGGGCAAGAAAGCGTTTTGCACGCGCCAATCACCCAAAGGAAGTCTGCAACATTCACTACGAGAGATCTGCCAAACTCCCAAAGTCTGGTTGGGAGCCCATCACCTTCTCAGAAGAGGAGGAGCGCGGAGTACATCTACCCATGACGACCCATTTCTGATCGATGCCATTCTCGACAGATGGTCAGTAGGAAGAATCCTGGTGGACAGCGGATCTGCTGTCAATGTCATATTCAGCGGTTGTTACAACAACCTTAAGCGGAACAAGAAACTACTACAAGACCATGAGCCATTGCTTAGCTTCTCCGGCGATATCACTCAACCGCTAGGTTCTGACTACATGCGGTTAACCGTCGGTTCCAGTCCATGTATGGCACAGGTACATACTGAATTTATAATTGTGGATTGTTTCAGTTCGTATAATGCCATCATAGGACGACCGGCACTCAACAAGCTCAAATGCATCATCGCCGGATACATGCTTCTCATGAAGTTCCCCACACCCAACGGCACGGGCTGTGTCAAGGGAAGTCAGCAATTAGCACGAGAGTGCTACTCAACCACCATTGCGCGGTCAACCCGCCGCCACGAAATCCTAACGGTAGGAAATTAGGCACCGCCACCAGATATCTTCGAGGATCCTAGGGATGAGGAGGAGAAATATGTAAGGAAGGAACCGGTCAATCCGGAAACATCGTTGAAGGTCATCGGCATCTCTGACGAGCACCCAGAGCGGACAGTCCGCATAGGAGCTCAGCTAGACCCAGAGGTGGCGGCAGAACTCACTCAATTCCTGCGGGACAACGCCGCCGTTTTCGCGTGGTCATATGAGGACATGCCAAGTATCTCTCCCGAAATCATCACACACAAACTAACCATCAAGCCATCCTTCCATCCTATCAAGCAGAGGCGAAGGGCCTTTGACGAGGAGAAATACCGCGCCATAGGAGAAGAAGTCGCCAAGCTCCAGGGCATTGGATTCATCCGCCAGGTAGTCTATCCCCAATGGATCTCCAACCTGGTCATGGTCAAGAAGCCTAGCGGCAGGTGGTGGATGTGTGTCGACTTCAAAAATCTCAACAAGGCATGCCCAAAGGACAGTTTCCCTCTGCCACACATTGATCAGCTGGTCGACGCAACCGCCGGGCATGAACTCCTCAGCATGATGGACGCTTTCTCCGGCTACAATCAGATCAAGATGCATCCCAGCGATCAGGAGTGTACCACCTTCACCACCGACAAAGGCCTGTACTGCTACAATGTTATGCCCTTCGGTCTGAAGAACGCCGGTGCAACGTATCAGCGGCTGATGAATGCTATGTTCGCTGAACATTTGGGCAAGATAATCGAGGTCTACATGGACGACATGTTAGTCAAGAGTATAAAGGCCAGCGGACATGTGGCAAACCTCAAGATCATAGTTACCATCCTCCTGGCCTATGGCATGCGCCTCAACCCAGAAAAATGCTTCTTTGGCGTCACCGCCAGCAAATTTCTGGGTTATATCGTCAGTGAACGAGGAATCGAGGCTAACCCGGACAAGGTACAGGCCATACTCGACCTGGCGGACCCTGAGTATAAGATACACGTCCAATGCCTCCAGGGCAAATTAACCGCCCTTTCTCGATTCATCTCCAGGCTCTCTGACAGGTGTGCCCCATTTTTCAAACTCCTCAAAACGACTCACAAGAAAGTCATCAATTGGAACCCAGAATGTCAGACGGCGTTTCAAGGCTTGAAGGATTACCTAGCGGCAGTCCCACTACTCTCTATCCCTGTTCTAGGAGAGACACTGTTCATATACCTAGCGGTATCACTATCAGCGGTGAGTTGCGCCATTGTCCGGCGGGAGGGACAGGACGAGCTCCCAGTTTTCTACGCCGGCAGGGGCATGAACGGGGCAGAAACAAGGTACCCACCCTTAGAGCAGCTAGCTCTTGCACTCATCGTTGCCGCCAGGCGCCTCCGCCAGTATTTTCAAGCGCACACAATCCATGTGCTAACCAATCAACCACTGAGACAGGTGATGCAGAACCCTGAACATTCAGGGCGCCTCAGCAAGTGGGCCATCGAGCTCAGTGAATTTGACATAGATTACAAGCCAAGAACCGCCATGAAGGGCCAGGCGGTACGGACTTCATCGCTGAGCTCACTGAGCGTCAGCCCAATCCTAGCACGGAGGCTGAGCCCGGGACGGAAATGGTCACCGCTAAGGAGCCAGCTCCCCCACAATCAGATTGGAACCTGCATGTGGACGGCTCCGCCAGCGCCAAGGCCAGCGGCGCCGGAGTCATCCTCACAGGACCTGGGGGGCTGAATGCGGAATACGCATTAAAATTCAACTTCAAGGCCTCTAACAATATGGCCGAGTACGAAGCACTCATTGCCGGCTTACTCCTCGCCATCGATTCAGGGGCTGACAGTGTCAACATCTTTAGTGATTCCTAGTTGGTCGTTAACCAGGTCAATGACAGCTTCCAGGCCAAAGACCAACAGTTAGCAGCATACTTGGGGTACGTTAAGACACTCCTCAAGAAATTCAAATTTCATAACATCACACAAATCCCCAGGGAAAAGAACGCCAAGGCTGATTCACTGGCACGACTGGCAACCGCCCAGCCACATCAGAGTCCAGCGGACACAAGAGTGGAGTGTCTTAACAAGCCAAGTATCACAAAAACCCTGGCTGAGATCTTCAACATCGACGTCAATACCGGCTGGATGGACGAAGTCATTGAGTATAAGCGTAACGGCACATTGCCTGAAGATAAAGTAAAGGCGCGACAACTCCAGCGGAGGGCAACCCGCTACAACATCCAGAACGGCAAGCTGTACCGCCAGGGATTCACCCATCCCAACCTCCGCTGCCTAACCCCAGAGGAGGGAAGGATCGTTCTGGCGGCAATTCATAGCGGAGAATGCGGAAACCACTCCGGCGCCAGATCCTTAGCCAATCGCACAATGCGACAAGGCTATTTTTGGCCTACTCTCGGCGACGATGCCCGCCAGGTATCGAGATCATGCCACAAATGCCAACAATTTGCTGACATCCCGCATGCACCGGCGGAACCACTATCGGTTATCATCGCTCCATGGATCCACTCAACTTGGGGCCTGGATCTGATGGGAAAATTTCAAACCGCCAGGGGCCAGTTCAAGTACATCATAGTTGCTATCGACTACGACAGCAAGTGGATAGAGGCGGAACCACTAACAGCAATAACTACCGCCAAGGTAATTCACTTCCTCTGGAAGAACATCTACTGCCGTTACGGTGTCCCACACACGATAATCACAGACAATGGCACACAGTTCAACAACAAGGAGCTCATCTCTTTCACCGCCAACTTGGGTACCAAGATGATTTTTGCATCTGTCGCCCACCCCCAGACCAACGGTCAGGTCGAAGCAGCAAACAAGATAATCAAAAAGCTGCTGAAGAAAAAACTCGACAAAGCAAAGGGTCTATGGGCGGAGAAACTCCCGGAAGTTCTATGGGCCATCAGAACAACCCCAACTTCCGCAACTGGTGAAACTCCTTTTTGCATGATGTTCGGAACCGAGGCTGTCCTGCCTATTGAGGTCTCTCAACCTACCGCCAGAGTCGAGGGCTACCGCCCAGAGACCAACACTGATGGCATCAACCTGGACAAGGACCTCCTGGAGGAAAAGCGACACAAGGCCCACTTATGCAACCTGCAAAACAAGCAGTGGGTATCGCGTTTCTACAACGCCAGAGTCAAGGCCCGGAACCTCCAACTGGGGGACTGGGTAATGAAGGAAGTCATTCCACCGCCAACAAAGCTTCGCCCAACGTGGGAAGGTCCATACAAAATTGTGGAAGTCGTTAGCCCAGGCACCTTCTACTTAATGGATAAGGATGGCGTCACAACGACCCACCCTTGGAATACCGAACACCTTCGGTATTATTACAAATAGTCATGCCGCTACCCAAGAGCATCTTGACTTAGCTGAATTTTTGTTCAATATTTAGCTAAGGGAAGCTACCCAACGGGTACTACCCCTCTTTTGTAAACGCTGATCAGTCAGCTATCAATGAAAGGAGGAATTATTCAAACCATTGTTACCAAGTCTAGCACTGAGGGCAACTGGCAACGCCAGGAATCGTCAGCGGACCACGTCCGCTACGTGGTGCACTTGGACCAATTTTAATTCCTTTAATGTTTCATTGCTTGGCAAAAGAAAAATCTCTACGTCAACACTCTAGCGGTACAAACACATCATGACAAACGTCAAACTCTGAAATTTCATTTCAGGGCTGGGACTCCCCACCCAAAGTAGTTCATTATTACAAAGTGTAAAAAAAAAAAAAAAAAAAAAAAAAACTATGGAAGTCTCAGCTAGCTTCAGCGGTTGGCTTCAACTTCTACGGCTTCAACAGGCGGCGGCACGACCGAACGGCTCGCCTGATCGGACCCTCGAGCTGTCGGCCTGGGGTCTCTATAGTACCATCCGCTCGGGTGTGTGCCTCCAGAAATCCGGCACGTGACACCTCCGACGGGGTCTGCTGGGACCCTTCCGGCGGATGTGGGCCACTTTCTCCGCTGCCCGAGTGAGTACCCGCAGCTGGGGCAGGCACGACTTCCGTCTCCTGCGGGACACTCTCGGCCACCGGCACGTCAGGCTGTGACGCCTTTGCAAAGTCAATGGCGCCCTTCCGCTTCAACATGTCTATATTGGCCCGGGCCCCAGACTTCGCCGCTTCGGTCAGTGTCTTCTTAAATTCTGCCGACTGCTTGAACGCTTCGACAGCGGCGGCCGCAGCGTTACTCCCTTCAGCTCTCAGGCGGGTAACCTCGCCCCCCAGCCGCTTCATCTCGGCCATCCTATCGGCAGACTCCCGCTGCACTATAATGAGTTTCTTGTCTTTTGCGGCTATCCGCTCTTGCAGCAATGCGATCTCCTGCTCCAACTGGGAGACGCGTTCATTCCTCTCCAAGTCCCGCCTGATGGCCGCATTAAGCTTGCCGCGGGCGTCCGCATAATCACACTCCGCCTTGACCAGCCCCCGCTCAACCTCCGCCAGTCTCTCCGTTGCCTCCGCCAACTCCCTCTGGAGACCTCCGATTTCTTCCCTCAGCTCTCCCTCAATCACGGGCTGCCTCGACGCCGCCACGAACATATCATGTAACCCCGTCGATATTTGACCAAAGGCCGAGCTGAAGGGCGATTGGTCAATTGCCGTCGGGCGCGATATGCCCGCCAGACCGCCGAACCCCAGCCGCTCGCACAGATGGAAGAGGAACTCCCGCTCCCCTTCCGTCATAAATGGCGCATACTCGGCGAACGAGTCTAGCTCACCGATGACAGGCGCCTCTCCCTCCACCGCCGCAGTCTTCGAGGGAACCTGTCGGGCCTTCTTCTGACGATGGGCCCCAACCACCACCTCGTCTCCCTCTTCCTCGTCAGGAGCCTCAACCGTCCGGCGCTTTCTCTCCAGCGCCCTCTGACTCCCAGCGACGGCCCTCGTCACCCTCACTGGCGGCTCCTCCCTTGTCACAACGACATCTTCCGCCGGTTGCACAACCTTTTGAGGACCCCGCCTTTGAGTGGGCATCCGCTCCTTCTGTGGCCCGCCCGCAGCACTTCCCCTCCGATCCAAGCCGACGGTCTGAGTCCCCGCCTGCACCGTAGGCAGACCATCCTCACCAAGGTGAGACTGGTGCGGCATCGGCATCACCACCGGAACATCGGACTGGCTCAGCGCCAATGTCTCCGGGTTCACCACGGTCTGCTGGGCCGCCAGCCCCTCGGCGTACATGGCCTCCAAAAAATTATCTATCTCCGCCCGATCCATCGCCTTCTCAAATGCGTCGCGACTCGATTTGTTGCCCGGCGGAGTTTCTAAAAAAAATGAGGGCGACAGCCATCAGTCAAACAATTCACAAGTATGGTACGTTACGACATGATAGACTCCTCACCAATGGAGCGTGTTAGTCGCAGGTCGACCAGCAACTCCCAACCAGTCAGCAGGCGGAAATCAAGCAAGTTTCGGTTCCGCCAGCAACCCCTTATCCTCGCCACGCGACACTCTTCTTCGCGCGTTAGCGTGTACCGAAGTCCCGCTGCACAAAAAAAAAAAACAAAACAAAACACGTCGTTAGTAGGAGTACAAGTGCAAGCACGTGGGCACGCCATGTACCTTCAGCGGAAACCGGACACCAACCTCGAATAGGTTGGAACTCAGACTTAATCCTAAAGGACGGCCCTTCCTCATTCGATCTGGCGTGGTACTCCCAACCGTCGGTAGCAACGCAGAAGGTCCCCCGCTAGTAGGACATTGAGTCCCTTAGATTCTCGATCAGCTTGGGCGCTCCCTGCCGGCGGCTCAAGTTCACTTGCCCTTTGCAGCCTCGGCGCTTCACGTACACCAACTCATAGAAGTAAAGCACTTCCGCCACGGTAGGACCCTCGCACCCGGATAACCGCCAAAGGGAGTTCATGGCCAACATCAACCGCCACATATTGGGGCAAATCTGACCGAAGGCAAGGCCAAATTCGCACACCAAGATTTGCAGATTCGGCACCAGCGGCAGTGTTACTCCTTGGCGGAATATCGCCTCGTGAACAGCAGCAAATCCCGCTGGGAGCATCGAGGCCTCCTCATCCACTGTCGGCGGGCGCAGCTTCACCGAGCCCGGCAACCGGAACGTCTGCTTCATCAGGTTAACAGCGGCGGTGTCCATCCGCCCACCTGCCTCGTCGACGGCGGTGCCATCTGAGAGGTACCACGCCGATTCGGCATTTTGGCCCGGTACTTCCCCTTCGCCAGCGGAGCCGCTAGCAGCACTATTGCTCGCCAGGCGCTCGTCGCGCCTAACTTTGGCAGCAGCGACCTCACCCGCCCTAGAGCTCTCTGGACGCGAACCACGACCCATAGCTACTTCCCAGGGGATGGTCTGAAGTGGCTCAACTTCAAGCGGTTCTGGCAGTGAGGTTCCTGCATGGGCAGACGGACGCAACGAATCAATAAAAATCATATCCGCCGCGCTGAACGACACGTCAGACCCGGAATCCTCACTGCTCGAAATCTCTATGACGTTAGCCATCCCAAACCCTAAAACCCACATCAGTTAGCACAAATACAGATCTAGCCTACTCTCACTTCAGATATAGCCAAAGGCATCAAGAACAAAAACCCAGAAAACTCCAAAGTACAAAAAAAACACATTCAACCCAGACTCGGCCATCCAAATCCTAAACCACTCAACACATCAGCCAACCATAATTCAACCCCCCCCCCCCCCCCCCCCCCCACAAAAACCTCATTTCACACCTCAGAACACACCCAATAAAACCAGCAAAACCCAGAAACCACCATTGCAGATTCAATGAAACAGGGAAAGGATTCGAAATACCAACCTCACGTCAAAGCTGAGGCGTGCAACTCGTCTTCACTGACAAGTATTTCGTCCTCTCGAGTCCGACAGCTCCACGCAAACCTGGGAATCTTCTTCGCAATTCACAGACGAACAAGGCTCGAAGGGGGCGACTCAAATTTGAAGATTTTCCAGAAGTGTCGAAGCTCGCTAAGTTCCCCCCCTTTTATGTCAACATCAAACAATCCTGAGCCGTCCGCTAGAAAACGACATCACTTAGAAGCCGTACACGTGTCCCACGTCTTCACTAACTCCCCGGATTAACCGAGGCGTCGCCTCGGTTACGAAATCCATCATTACTTACATTAATGACGAGAAGACGGCTAGGCTTAGGAGACAAGCCTCCAGACGCTAACCCTCTGGGTGTTGGCCACGTGTCAACCGTCGTCTCCTTTAGCTTCCAATGGAAGTAACCACTTGGGAAGAAAGTTCCCAACCATTGGGAGTCTCCGCTGGGCGAAACCCCGCCAGCGGATCTTCACTTGTCATTCTCCAAGTGAAGAAGTCTCCGCTGAGCGAAACCCCGCCAGCGGATCTTCACTTGTCATTCTCCAAGTGAAGAAGGCTCCGCTGAGCGAAACCCCGCCAGCGGACCTTCACTTGCCATTCTCCAAGTGACGGAGTCTCCGCTGAGCGAAACCCCGCCAGCGGACCTTCACTTGCCATTCTCCAAGTGACGGAGTCTCCGCTGAGCGAAACCCCGCCAGAGGATTTTCTCACTTGTCATCTCTCAGGTGACAGTCCACTGAGCGACACCCCGCCAGCGGAACTTTTCTTGTCACCATCGAAGTCTCCACCGGAACTTCCCTCGTCATTCGGTAAACGGGGCGTCCTCCGCTACACAGCACACCGCTAGCGGACCCCCTTTCTCATCTGACAAGCTGCGTACTTTATTCAGCGCAGTACCGCTCAATAAAATACCACCAAGCACGTCTACTTGACGCTGCTTCCTGCTACATCTAGCGGGGGGACTTCCGCCAGCGGCGGATCCCGAGGCCACGCCTCTCTGACAACGCCGCCACACGGAGTTACGGTCAGAATGTCCCTACGGGACACGGGGACTAATCAACAGTCTACGACAGCCCTGATCAGGTACGTTGACCCCCGTCACTTGGGTGCTAAGATTGGGCTCGCAACCCAACACCATATGCTCTGTGCAGCGCTGCTCCATGCAGCTCCCCCTCAACAAACAATAATAACGACCATCCGGAGGTCCATCTTAGCCGGGGAGTGGGGGACTCCCTGGGGGGCCTAGCAGGGGCCCACCCGAAAGGGCACAAAGCGTTTGCTCAGTAAATCCATGGTTGACAACGCACTGACGCTAATTATGCTTCTGCAAGGTCTAGCGGGAGAAACGCTTCAAACCGCCGATCAACTCCCCAACCAAGATTGCCCTCCTTGACTGGGGATTTGGGGGACTTGTACATACATGTGCATTTGCAAGCATAATTAGCTATAATGAGCCACGCTCATTGTACCGCCAGGGGTACCAACGCCCACCATATAAGTGACTGGCGTAAAGACAGCTAGCCAGGTTACCGCCTGAGCCCCGGAGCAACCCCAAAGCACCGCCGACGCGCCGCCACGCGCCGTGTCAAGTTAGCATCAGAAGCTACTGAAACTGGGAACTGAAGCACATCAGTCCCACATCGAAAACAAGGAGAAGATCATCCTCGTCCTCACCTATAAAAGGTCCTCTCCTCTCTCCTCATTAATTAGGCATTTAATATTTACTTGCTGTTACTTTGTCAACATAAATACATTGACTAACTTAGGCATCGGAGAGTTGAAGACCGCCCAGCGCGGTCTCCCTCTGACGCCCATTGTATTTCGTTTGACAGGTAACGGGAGCTACATTAACAATACAAGTACCGATCCGCCCATCGGATCAGCGTTAAACTAAGGTCCAGCTACCGCTAGACTTTTAGACATTAACAACTACAAAACAAATCTTGGCTCTTAGTTTCATAAAGTACAGAAATTGGACTGATTTACAAAACACAGAAAGCATGTTCTATGAAATTAACGGTTTTGTAAAGCACATAAATTAGACCGATTTCATAAAGCACAATTTTTACTCGGTCCAATCATAAAGCACAGCTAATCAATGAACTTGGGATAAAAAAAAAGTCCACCAAGAAGCAGCTAATAAACCATTGAACCCTGTTGAGCCACATTCTCCTTTAGCAAATTACCAATAACAAATGAAACCATTACTTTTTCCACATGCTTTTCACAGTCAAACCCATAACAGAAAGTAAACCGATCAATACAAGGCAAAACAAAACCAAATATGCCAATATCGCCAGAAGGATTGAACTTGAGCAGAGATTATAATCCTTAAACAAAATGCAAGATGGCCTAGAACTATATAAACATAGATGAATGCAGAGAGAGGGCTTACAAATGATTCCCAGTTGTTGTTCCCTTTTTTACGATCCAACATGAGGGTTGAATGAAAGAGGCCACTCCTCAGATAAATGGAGTAGTTCAGTAATTGTAAAACTCAAACTCATAAAGTTGAGTAGTTGTAAAACTCAAACCCATCACAACACTAACAACCCTCTAAATTCCATAACTTACAAACCAACTTTAGCAGTTTCTCTCTTAGTCTAACTAAAAGTTTTGAAATTGGGAAAATTACAACATCAATGCACTACCAAATCCTTAGAAATTTACAAACTTTCCTTTACTTTAAACCAATGCCCTTCTACTCCAAATCAAAGCTCAGGGAATACAAATGCATTATCTTTCTCCACACTCAATCCATCAATGAACAATGAAACTCCCTCAAAATAGACCAATTCAGATGATAAAATGCTTAACAGAGCTGGAAAATACTAACAATATACAGAAAAAGGTAATGAGGTAATCATAACAGACCTGAGAAAACGCAATCGCAGCAAGAACGCCATTGAAAACGGCCATAACTATATTCAGGATAAGCAACTGCAAGTCCAAACGAAAGCAATCACTATTTTCCAGTATTGATTCCAACAACATCATCTTTTCCAGAAGCAGCGGAGAAAGTGAGAAACTTTTTGCAGCAATTAACTCCTTATAAACTGAGAGATTGGGAACATCAGTTTTTGGATGTGTGTGTGTGTACAAAACAAACAAAATGCAGTAAAATTGAAATCTGATAAATAAGAGAGAGAAAGATTGCCTCATGGCGAAGAGACGAGAGCTCGGGATCGTCTAGTGGTCTTCCGGCCTCAATAGTCGACGAAATCCTGGGTTTTGAAGCTCGGATAGGTCTAAGCACGTTGGTGGTAGCGGTGTGTTGAAAAGATGGTCAGAGATCAAAGAGGGTTAAGGAACAGCAACGCCATAGCTTTAGAGGTCGAGTGCGGTGGTCCAGTGATCTCGATCGAGAGCGGGGTGGCGGGGTTTTGTTCTCCGTAGCCCAGGCTATCTTTTGGTGGTGGCGGTGTTAAAAGTCAACTGCCGGAAGTCAAGCTTTTCGGCGTGACAAAGAAAAGGTGAGAGGAAGGAAAAGAGAAGAGAGAGAGAGAGAGAGAGAGAGAGAGAGAGAGAGAGGATAAAAAATGAAAAGGCTAGGGTTCCCCTTCCTTTATATACTACTCTAGGTGAAATGTAAAATTTAGTCAAATGAAGGGAAGTGAAAATTGAAAATTTAATTAAGTGTTAAAGCCAATTGTAGGGCGCCAGCATAATGAATCCTAAAACTCAGACAACATCAATTCAAGTACATTGTCTGAAAGAGAGTGGCACAACAGACAACTAAAAATTGTTGTGTGAATCAAAACAATCAGACAACATCTTTTTCAACCGTTGTATTAATAGTAATTGCACAATAGAGAAATAATAAATGTTGTGTGATTCAAAACAATCAGACAACATCTTTCATCAACCATTGTTTTAATCAACTTTGGAGTTTGGACAACATCAATGTAATAACTGTTGTCTAAATTAATCGATTCATACAACATTAAAAAAATCAACCATTGTCTGAAATGCTATTGTACAAGAGCCAAGAAAAAACTGTTGTTGGATTCAAAAACTTAGACGACATAACATTTTTTGCTGTCGTCTGATATGTGTTGTCTGATTCCGAAATTGGTGTAGTGAGATGGTTTTGTTTATTAACAATTTAACAGCTTGTGATTACATGGCTCCAGCTGCATACTGTTGACACAAGGCACCAATGTGCATTATTTAAGCATGCAGATGAGAAGATTCTTATGTATGTAGAATAATTGAGCCATTGAGGTAGATTCTTAAGGTAATTTGGTCTAAATTACTTAATTAGTCTATGGTTGTAGTTGAATATAAACCCTAGCTACGTATGAGTTATAATATCCCCAATTCCCAAGCATGTTTTTATATTTGTCAAAGTCTTATGGGAGAGAGTGGTATCGAAGTAGGCTACTTGCTAAGAAAAATATCCGAGGACAAGTTTTGCATTCATTTCAGACAAAAATTTTCCGAAGAATAAGTCAACTTCGGATTCAAGCTCACCAGGCATTACGATGTAGAAATTTGTCTCTATCAAGAATTAGTTTAAAATTTACGAAACAATTTTCTCCACACATTTTAATCAAGTCTATAAAACAATAGAATAGTTGCTATCTATGCCCTGGAAAATAGCCTCAAGCTATTGAAAGTCACCCACCATCTTTATCAATTTTGCTTGCATGAATTAGGTCATATAGTCCTGCAAACTTAATTCAACTCCGATGCTTTAGGAGTACCAATTGCGTACGGGTCTAAGTGGATTTTGGTCTCTATTTTAATTCATAGTTGAATTTCAAAGTTTTTGAAAGAACAAGTTGCTTATCCATTGTTCAGACTTGACACCACAGCTCACAGTTTCACACACACAAAACCCTAGAAATGACATTTGCATTACCAAAAAGTTCGTCATGCATGCATATATATTTCTGGCTTCTACCAATTTTGCTTTCTCAATTGACAAATATGTCGCAATTTTATTTCATATTTGGAGAAATATATGATCCTCCTAATTTGACCAAGATAATATTCCTTTTATTTTCTTTGCTATATATCTGGTAAATAAGAATTAATGGAAATGTTGGCAAGATGATAATTTCCTACTATATCAATACATTGTAAATCCTTTCTTCTTGTTTTTTTTTTTTTGGTCGAAGAAGCACATGCTAATGTTTTGTTCATGTTTGTTGCTTGTGGTTGGTGCATTTGGCCCTCATCTGTACCAAAGAAAAAACGTGCATGCATGTTCCTCCAGGCTCCAACAAGTGTCATGTAATTAAGTAGAACAGTATTTATTTTTTTGAAATAAAGCAGAACAGTATTATTATACAGTACCGATTCAATACTTAACTTATATATTGATACGTTCTTTCTCGAAATGTTTGCAAATAACAAGATATCGAGTTTTGCACTGAATGCATTTTAACAATTGAGTACATAGTGAAATATTGATTCGCCTTTTATTAAATAATACCGTGTATGCAGTACTTTAAGTGGCATATGCCTATTCTTAAAAGGTGCATCTCTGTTAATGTCCCTAATTAAGAAAAACAGAAAACAGAAAACTTTAACAAATGAGGTGGGTGTTACAATAATAGAAATGGTAACAATGTTGCTTATAGAATAGCAAGTTGTTTAAACATGCTGGCGTTTGTCACATTTCTTACAAACCTTGAAAGTGTAATGTGACTGATCTCCTTGCTCACTATGCATTCGTGGGGTTTTGATGCTTGGTGTGGCATTGGTTCACCTTGGCTAAGAGCGTATATTGAGTATCACCAAAGTTTTAGTGACGTTACACTTTGTCATATTTTATTCCATACAATATAAAATTCGTATGAAAGCGAAATATTAATATTTATGTAATATTATAAAAAAAAATAATAATAAAGACCCTGATTTTTACTCATGGATCAAGTTTTGCTACAAATCAATTTAGAGAAACTATTTACAAAGAGAAAGTCAAAATGAGAATCATAGCCTAGCAAGGAAAACTCTCCCAGATACTTTATGAGTTTTTTTCCACATTAAAAAAGAAGATCCCTCTCCTCTTGGAATCTCTCTCTTTATACGCAAGTAAGTCACTAATCCTCCATCTTCTTCCCCCGACCCCATGTCCATCTACATCCGCAATTACTATATATACAGAAACCCACCACTGTCACACACGGTCATCATATTATATCACAACCCTCTAGAGCTCTGAACAAACCTCCACCAATGGTCATGGAGGCTCCTCCGCCGGCTGCGAAGCCCAGCCACTTAACTCGGCTCAACACCTACGTCGCCAAGAGCCGCGTTGGCAAGCGCTTCAAACTCACCGAGCGAAACTCAACCTTCACCACCGAGCTCCGGGCCGGTACCGCCACGTTTCTCACCATGGCATACATCCTCGCCGTCAACGCCTCCATCCTCACCGACTCCGGCGGCACCTGCTCCGTCTCGGACTGCATCCCTCTCTGCTCCGACTCCTCCCTCTCCGTCAACAACTGCACTGGAACAGTCATCCAACCCGATGCGTCATGCAAATTCGATCCGGTCAACCCCGGCTACACGGCCTGCCTTGACCGCGTCCGGAAAGACCTCATCGTTGCCACCGTGGCCTCCTCCCTCATCGGTTGCGTAATCATGGGCGCATTCGCCAACCTGCCTCTCGCCTTGGCCCCGGGAATGGGCACCAACGCTTACTTCGCCTACACCGTCGTCGGGTTTCACGGATCAGGCAACGTCTCATACCAGAGCGCCTTGGCAGCCGTTTTCATGGAAGGTCTTATTTTCCTCTTAATTTCCGCGATTGGACTCCGCGCTCAACTCGCCAAATTGATCCCCAAACCCGTCCGGATCAGCTCCTCCGCAGGCATCGGCCTCTTCCTCGCCTTCATCGGCCTGCAGTCCAACCAGGGAATCGGACTCGTCGGCTACAGCTCCTCCACTCTCGTCACCATCGGAGCCTGCCCCGCCTCCAAGCGCGTGTCGCTGGCGCCCGTAGTAACTGCCGCGAACGGCACCGTCAGCCTGCTGGCTGGCGGCACGGTCTCGGGTGACATATTCTGCACGCAAGGCCGCATGGAGAGCCCCACATTCTGGCTAGGGATAGTCGGCTTCGTCATCATCGCCTACTGCCTCGTCAAAAACATCAAGGGCGCCATGATCTACGGCATCGTCTTCGTCACGGCCGTCTCGTGGTTCCGTAACACAGAAGTAACGGCGTTCCCCCACACTGCCGCAGGCGACGCCGCCTACGAGTATTTCAAAAAAGTCTTCGACGTACATACGATCCAATCCACGGCGGGGGCCCTCAGCTTCAAGAGCTTCGGCAAAGGGTATTTCTGGGAAGCCCTAATTACGTTCCTCTACGTAGACATACTGGACACGACGGGTACCCTATACTCCATGGCCCGTTTCGCAGGGTTCATGGACCAGGACGGTAATTTCGAAGGTCAATACTTCGCCTTCATGTCCGACGCCACGTCGATCGTGGTGGGGTCCTTGCTTGGCACGTCACCGGTGACGACGTTTATCGAGTCATCGACGGGGATAAGAGAAGGCGGGAGGACGGGACTGACGGCGCTGACGGCTGCGGGCTACTTTTTCTTTGCGTTATTCTTCACGCCGTTATTGGCTTCCATTCCGGCTTGGGCGGTGGGCCCGCCGCTGATATTAGTCGGCGTGCTGATGATGAAGTCGGTGGTGGAGATAGAGTGGGATGATATGAGGCAGGCGATTCCGGCGTTTGTGACTTTGATACTGATGCCGTTGACTTACTCAATAGCCTATGGTTTGATTGGTGGCATTGGGACCTTTATTGTTCTGCACCTGTGGGATTGGAGCAGAGAACTTTTGGTCAAGCTGGGAGTTTTGAAAGGTGAACAAGAGGAAGAAGAAGCTGTTGGGTCCAACGGGGTGGTGCATGATCATTCCAAAGAAGACCAAGCTTCAAAAGTACTTGAGCTTGAAGTTTAGCTTTTTCCAATTTTTTTTTTCTTACTTTGGTAAATGATTAATTTTCGATTCATAAACGTAAATACTTGCATATTGTTCAACTCTGTTTTCATTTTTTTTTGCTTTTGTGACCCGGATGCATGTATTGTCTGAATCTGGAGGGTCGTTTTTATTATGAATCGGTACATGACATAGTTTAGAATTCAGTTCAGTTTATAACACCTTTCATGCTTTACGGTCGCTGAATCATCAAACTTTGTTTATCCAAGATCTACATATGCTGGTGTATGACATATTTCATGCTTTAGAGTTTTAGACTTGTACAGTTTTTTCGCTTTGTTACTTTTGACGGGTTTCCTGTATTGGTTAAGATAGACCGGACAATGTGAAAGTAGAAGCTCTCATATCTTTTTGATTCTTTTGCTCATTATCTTTTTGTTTTTTTATCCCCAAGTCTCAAGACCTTATTATCTGACCCAGATGTCATTTTCTTCTTCTTTGTAATTGGTTATGGTACTAACTGAGACTAAACAATGGAAAACAAGAAAAGCATAAAGTATACATTTTTATTGCCAAGATAAGATCTTGAATAGTAAACGAAGCAAATAAAGGTACATTGGTATTGGCCAGTATCCAGTCCATAAGGACAACCAGGACATGAAGTAAAATCAAACTTCAGATTCAGAATAACAACTGATTCTCATGTCAAGATCTGGAAAAAGTTGCATACATCTACTTCTGGCTTTGAATTGGCCCATATGAAGACCACAACTCACAAGGTTCTTCGAGGCAGGATTTAGTGGGGGAATTCTGACCTGTCCATTTGTGTTGTTCTAGTGGGGATTTAACTAATTGCACCAAAAGCACCAGAACTCTCTTCTGGTTTTTTCTTTGTACATAATAATTGACATATATAGTCAGAACTTGGCGAACATGATTGGCTGGTAAGCTGGTCTAATTGACAGATGAACAATATTCTTTTTGCTATCGATCATAACCATAATTCTGCAGTGGGATTAAAGAAAGGCAAAAGGAGAAGGGGCAAAGCTGAATTGAGAACATATTCTTGCGGTCTTGCCCGTGTTGATCTGACATGAAACATAAAACATGGTGGTGGTGCATGTGTCCCCCAATTTGGATTTGTTTTAGACACTTCAAGGCATTAACCAGGAGACAAATAAGCATTGGATTAGGGACACCTATGCAGGTTCTCATGTGATGAATTGACACACCAAATGTAGATTATGCTGTTGAGCTAGTGACCAAGTTGATGGTCTCCAACTCTCCATTCTCCAAAGTTCAAACCCATGATATAATTACAAGTTGTGTATTAGATATTTAGATTGAGAACACTGTTACCCAAATTAGAGGAAGTTTATTTTTTATTGAACAATCAATAGGTATTTTGAATGAAGGACAAGGGCAATTTGGACAAACCAGCCGTGTAGTATATAATTTCTGGTTCCCAGATCATGGTATCTGAGAGAGCAAGAGAGGAAACGAAATAGGTGGAGAAAAATGGCCGGTGTTGGGAACAGTTGTTTTAGCTCAGTGTTCACAGCTCCTCTTGAAAAAGATGTGTTCTTGAAGAAGATGAAGAAATGTTCATGCAGTTGTTTAATGGGTTCCAACAACTCCTTGAAATTGAACAAAGTCTATTGTGGATTGCCGGAGAGTGGAATTGAAAAGAAACCCACAAGCAGCACAGCCTCAAATTCAAAGAAAGTGGTTGAGGATTACAACACAGCTATGAAAAGGATGATGAGGAACCCATATGAATATCATCATGATCTGGGTCAGTTCTCTTTTCCATCATTATATTATTTTATTTGTCTTCTGCCGCATTCACAGTTGGGAATTGAAACCAAACCCACCAATGCCTAGGTTGTTTGAAATTATCATCATTTTCTTGTGGATTTTCTTGTGGTGGATTTGAGATTTGTCCTATGAATCGAAAAAGGCTGGATTTTTTAGTCAGTGGGTAGCTTTTTTGTTGTGATTTTTTTACTAGAATGTGGTAGACTAATTGACTTTTCATTGCAACTTTCCCCAGAAAATGGGCCACTTTTTAAAGAAACTTTGCAGCAGATTCAGAGGTTTTTAAAGTTTAATACTTTGGGAAGTGGGTGCCACAGAAACAGTATTACATTGCACTGTTAAAAATGTTTTTCTTGTTCTCTTTTCTCCTTTTTGCCCAGAAGGCTGTTCTTCTTTAACAGTCGGAAAAATTAGTTAATTTGTCTGAAATGCCTTTTGATTATTTGAACTACTTGAGCAGCAAGCATTGTCATTTTGGTCAAATTGTTATCCTAAATAGTTTTTCGATCAATCATTAATGAATAAGAACCTTATGTTGCATTATCTTCTCTTCAAATTCAGAATAACTAGGCATTGTAATAGGTGAAGATTGAGTTAAGAGAGCTTGGGTTTTGCATTCGGAATAAATGATAAGAGAAAATAAGCAATTGCCAATGTTATTTTGATGGTAGGAAGAATGGTACAATGGAATTGATTCTGGTTCTTCAGCTAATGTGATTGCTACTGTCCAATGTTCAGGCATGAACTACACACTGATAACGGATAACTTGATCGTGGGCTCCCAGCCTCAGAAACCAGAAGATATAGATCACCTGAGAGAAGTAGAGAATGTGGCATACATTCTAAACTTGCAGCAGGACAATGATGTTGAATATTGGGGAATTGACTTGCAGTCGATAATAAAAAGATGTAAAGAAGTCGGAATCCGTCATACGAGGAGGCCTGTAAGCAAATATCCATTGCACTTTTTTTTTTACGGTTTTGGAAACCATTCGATGACTAGTAAACGTTGTTACAACTTTAGCGCATTTGCCTTACTTTGTTTATGTATCAGGCAAAAGATTTTGATCCAGATTCCTTGCGAAATGGTCTACCGAAAGCAGTTTCATCACTGGAATGGGCTATACATGAGGGAAAAGGAAAAGTGTACGTGCATTGCACTGCTGGATTGGGAAGGGCCCCTGCTGTGGCAATAGCTTACATGTACTGGTTCCTCGGAATGAATGTGAGTGTGAGTCCTTGTTTATCTATGTTCGATTTGGTTCCATCAAGAAAATGCATGGTGCCAAAATCCTTTTGTTGAGCTTTTCAGCATTCCAACAATGTAGTAATGAGGCCTTGGTGAAGTCTAAAGTACTATGAAATCCGAATTAAGCACGACCATATATTTGAGAAACTGGGGTGTTCATCTCTGTTTAGATTCATGACAACTATTGAATTGTGGATATGTGCAGCTGAATGCAGCATATGACGCACTGACATCCAAGAGACCCTGTGGACCCAATAAGAGAGCAATACAAGGAGCCACTTATGATCTGGCCAAAAATGATCCATGGAAGGAGCCCTTTGAGAATCTTCCTGAATTTGCATTTGAGGATATGGCAGATTGGGAAAGGAAGTTGATTCAAGACCGTGTCATTTCTCTCCGTGGAACATGAACACTTATGTAACCAATTTCTTTTCTCTCATTAAACTTCAGTCCATAATTTCAGGATAGTCTATTTCGAAATCTCAGGCTGTGCCCAAAGGTACTGTGTCTGAGATTTCCAAGAACCATGTTTTTACTGGCCGAGTATTCATGTAGTTGATCTGCCAGCATGACATACATAAACTAAATGAAATACTTATACTCCTGAGAACCTTCTAAAACTAGTTCCAATGTTGAAAACTCTTTCTCAATCAAAAGCATGGCTGGCTTGTAAATACTGTTCTGCCCGTAAACTTTCCGGTGGTGCTCTGAAGTACACTTTTAGATCCTAACAAAACAGTTTCTGTTGTAAAACGATAGTAAAAGAATTTGAGAGAGGGAGAGTTTAGACACCAAGAATGAAGTATGAGAAATGGAGTGATTTTATTCATCTCACAATGAGGTTTATATAGGAGTACCTCAGGTTTACGAAAGGTAACTATTTAACGATTACATCAATCACTCGTCTGATTATAATCAATCAATCGCTAATTATATTTTGTTAATCACCAATCAATCTTAATTGGCGTATATCACGCAACACTAATTGCTATTACATGAATAGCCACATTAATATTTACAACACTCCCCCTTGGATATTCCATGTCAATAGTGTTGCCCCTGCTATGCGCTTCTAAGTTGCCTCGTCAAAAACCTTGCCAAGTAATAAAAACCCTGTGGGAAAAAACAACCTTGGTCGAAGGAGAAAAAGAGCACAACGCGCTTGAGTGTGGAGTAGCAGTATCACAGCTTCAGAGATAGGTGAAGTCTTCTTATCAGCACCATAAGTAGGTAGTATGTCTACGAGAGGGATGCATTAGATTTGCTACACCAAAACCTTGCCCGGTAAACCCAGTGGGAGAAACCCGTGGTCGGAGGAAAAAGATGAGCAAATGCATATATATGTCGAATCAAAGCATCTTCTGGATGCAGTAAGTGGGGTGACCATGCTAAAGATGTGCCTCGTCAAAACCTTGCCAGGTAACAAAACCCAGTGGGACAAAATAACCCTGGACGAAGGACAAAAAGAGTACACGATGGTCAAACGAGTATGCTTCAGGATACTCCCCCTGATTTCGACTCCCCCTGAAAATTACATGTTAGGTAATTCAGATAGTTTACGTAGACCAATACCTTGGACATGCTTCTGGAATGTAGACTTTGGTAGTGACTTGGTGAAGAGGTCTGCACGATTGTCTTCAAATCAAATCTACTAAACTTCAATCTTCTGATGCTCCTGTTGTTGCTAATTGAAGGAGAACTTCTGTACAATATGTTTGGTGTTGTCTCCTTTGATGAAACTTGTCTTTATCTGCTCTATGTAAGCAGCATTATCCTCGTAGATAATGGTTGGTTCATCAGTGGTGGAATGCAGTCCACATGTGCTTCGAACATGCTTTGTAACGGCTTTTAGCCATGTACATTCACATACTGTTTCGTGAAGAGCTAGTATCTCAGCATGATTTGAAGAGGTAGCAACAAGTGTCTATTTGGTAGACCTCCAAGAAATTGTAGTATTCCCAATGGTAAAGACATAACCAGTTTGGGAACGTGCCTTGTGCGGGTCTGATAGATAGTCTATATCAGCATATCGAACAAGACAATCATCATTCTGAGGAACAAGGGGGTTTGATCCATTCCTTGATGCGTAGGGATAGAATAAGCCCATATTCGCCATACCTCTAAGGTAGCGAAAAATGTCTTTTATGCCATTCCAGTGGCAGCGTGTTGGCGCAGAGCTATATCTAGCTAACAAGTTCACATCGAATGAGATGTCCTGTCTAGGTCATTAAGCCAAGTACAATAATGCGCCTATTGCACTTAGATATGGGACTTCTGGCACCAATATCTCTTCGTTATCATCTGCAGGACGATACGGTTCTCTCTAGACTTCAGACGACCATGGGTGTGCTTGCTTTTATCCTCATTAAAGCATCTTAACATCTTCTGGATGTAATTTGGTTGATGGACCAAAATTTCATCTGCACTGTGCTCGGGCTCCAGGTCGAGACAATAATTTGTTGTCCCAAGGCCTTTCATCTCAAATTCCAACTTCAGGTGCTTTGCGGTTTCCTTGATCTCTTCAGGAGTATCGATCAAATTCGTGTCATTGACATAGACCGCCACAATTCCAAACTAGGAACTTGTTTCCTTAATAAACACATATGAGCATAGTTTATTATTCACATATCCCATCCCGATCAAATATTCACTTAGACGGTTATACCACCTCCGTCTAGATTGTTTCAATCCATAAAGTGAACGCCTCAAAACTAATAGAGAGCGTGTTCTGTGGTCTAGAACTATTTGCATCGGGTATATTAAGTCCTTCAAGAACTTTTATGTATATCTCTGTATCGTGATCCCCATAGAGATAAGTTACGACCACATTCATAAGCTGTATATTCAGTTTTTTTTTGGAAACTACCAAACTGATAAGGTAGCGGAACGTTATGACATCCATTACGGGAGAATACACCTCCTCGTAATCAATCACAGGGCGTTGAGAAAATCTTTGCGCCACTAGACGAGCCTTGTGTATCACAATCTCGTTTTTTCTCATTACGCTTCCTTACAAATACCCATTTAAATTCTATGGGTTTAACATGGGGAGGTGTAGGAACAACAGGTCCAAACACCTTTCTCTTTATCAAGGAATCTAATTCGACCTGGATTGCTTTTTTCCTTTTTGGCCAGTCATCTCTTCATTGAATCTGATCAACAAAGCAAGGTTCGAGGTCATCGCTTATTATAATTTCGGTGGCCACCGCAAATACTAATATATCATCGATGATAATCTCAATCCGATTCCAAATCGCACTAAATTTACCGAGATTTCTCTATTCTCGGGAGTGGGTTCAAATGTTGGAGCGTCCCCCAACATAGTCTCTTCTAGGACATACCCATAATCCGGATTTATCTCGTGAGATGAATCGGTTTGAGATTGCGATGTCAAGAGGATTCGTTTGTGCCAAGTTTACCCTCTTCTGGGGATAAGAATCCTTCGAACCTAATGGTCTACCTCACTTCTGGGCAGGGACATATGACTGGTTAGCCGCCATGGTCGTACCTCATCCATCTGGGACGACACATCCTACAGGGACGTCTATCCTTGCAGGCACATTTGCAGCAGGTATATATGATCTCGTCACTTTAGCTAGATCAGAGAAAATGTCTGGCATATTTTGGGCTACACTCTGTAGATCTAGAATTCTCCGCACTTCATTATCACATTGTGCGGTTCGGGGATCAAAATGAGACATAGTGGGGACATTCCACGTCAATTCACGTCGTTCATCAGGAACGGTAACGTTCTTATCTCCCCCTAACGGCGGGAAGACTGTCTCATCAAAGTGACAATCCGCAAATCTAGCGGTAAAGAGATCGCCTGTCAAGGGCTCTAAAGAGCATATAATGGATGGGATTTATAATCGACATGTATGCCCATCCTTTGTTGAGGACCCAAGTTTGTACGTTGTGACGGCACAATTGGCACGAGGACTGCATACCCAAATGCGTGTAAGTGCGAAACATCAGGTTCGTACCCAGTCACCAGCTGTAACGCAGAGTAAGGTTGGTAGCAGTGGGCCTCAACGGGACCAACGTAGCTGCATGCAAGATTGCATAGCTCCATGCAGAAATTAGAAGCTTGGTGCGCATTACCAAGATTATATCTGCGAGACCATCTTGGGTGTGAACATAGGGAACTAAATGTTCAGCATCAATCCCAAAGGATATGCAATAATCATCGAAAGACTTCGATGTAAACTCTCCGGTATTATCAAGTCTTATGGACTTTATGGGATAATCCGAGTGGTGAACCCTCAATTTCATGATCTGGGCGAGAGTTTAGCAAAAGCAGCGTTTTCTTGTGGACAACAGTGTTACATGTGATCACTTTGTCGATATATCAACCAAAACCATTAATATTTAACTGGTCCACATGGTGGTTGGATATGTCCACAAATTTCCCTTGCATTCTGTGCAGAAAAATGGTGGTGTATGTACTAGTCTTTGCATATGATGGTCTAGTATGAAATCTTCTTAATGGGTATGGCATAGTGTGTCATTATATACAAGACCCTTATTCAGAAGGGGATGCACCTGCGATGAGTTGAGGATACGGTGCATCATACTGTGACCTGGATGTCCCAAACGGTCATGCCATAGCAAGTAGTTGCTTGAATTAGTTAGCTACTAGCTAACAGATTTCAATTTCTCCAATGTACGCTTCTGGCCGCACACTCAGAGGTTATGCAAAGCTATTCCACTCATTTTTCTCAGTGGTTTCAACGTGGTAACTGTTGGTTCGAATATCCTTAACACTCAATAACGTTCTTCTGGAACGTGGTGATTATTAGGCCTCATTAATGGTAGGTTCAGTACCATTGGACAACATACTGTGGGTTTTGCCATAGCCCTCTATCAGGTTAGATTGCCCTGATACGGTTGTCACAGAGGTATGAATAGACAATAAGTTTGAAAAATATCTCCGATCTGGGAGTATGGTGTGCGTAATAGCACTTTTAACCAGACAACAAACTTCCCCACAATACATGCCTATTCATAAATTTAATTCAATGGATCACATGTATGAATAAGTTTATTGAATTAAATATATTCGAACATAACCACATTTTCATAATCCAAAATGATTGAAAACATAAATCACCAACATCCGAAGATGTTTCATTCATTAAGATGAAATAGATATGGCACAAGGGGCCAATTATACCCATGTCTTCGAGTTCTAATCCTCGGTATGTTCAGTAACTGCCTGAAAATCCGTGATTTCTAGTGTGGAATCAATAGAAAATGACCCTTTAATAAAGTTGGTATTTTGAGTTCCGCTACCGGCGTAATACTCATCTATTGCTTAAGCTATCGCACAACAGGTGCGAGACAAGCAGTTAATTCCTCCACATCAATAACAAAGATCATGCTGATTTTGGTGGCGGCGGGCCGAACCAGTGTTCCTTTCCACTTTGGCTTGTTATGCAATGAGCAACATCAATTCCTTCAAGCAAAAGTGCTGCTCAGGTACCGATGGGCTTGGCTTGATCATTCCTCAACAGGAGGTTGTTGTTCATTTCAGTGAGCAACAAGATAGTGATCAATTCTGAGAATTAATAAAGTGACTCTCCTTGTATTATTTTGGGCAGATGGGCTTGTTCAATATCTTGCTAATCATGTCTTGCTTCAGGCAAGAAAATGGTCATTTAGTGGTTAAAGTACTCTTCCAGAGCGACCCAAAGAGTCTGTGGATCCTCTTCATTGGATACTCAACTTGGAGTGCTTTCTTCATATGTTTCTTTATGAACATTATGACACTCGCCTTAAAAGCCTTAGTGACTACATTGTCATGAGTATCGATTGTTGATCTTATCTTCTTTGTAGTCAGATGAATTTTCACATCTTGAGTCCACTTTAGATAGTTTCTTCTGGAAACCTCCAAAGCAACAAAATCAAATATGTTGAGATTTGACATTTCTTATATGAAAGGAACAAATAATATTAGTGCTTTGGGTAATATCGTCCATAAGCAAGTAATGAGAACTTCAGGTTCTATAACATGGTATGAAAAATCGGATTAGACATGTAAAATCTACTGGTTTTATCATGTGTGATGAATTTATGAAGGAAACTTCAAGTTTCTTAAATGGCATTATCGAAACTATAAATTCGATTTATGTATGAACTACTGGTTCATTTAGAACTTCTAGTTCATTAGGTACCTGCATTTTCTGCACATATATTCTAGTGCGAAAATTTAGGCAAGTAACACAATAATATTGAATAAAGTAAATTGTAATAATATCTCACAAATTGGATAAATAAAAATCACAAATCAATTGAGATATTAATTGCATGCTAGTAATATAACAGATTAATTATCATACAATTATGTAAATAAATGCTTCTGGCAATTAACTACACATATTAGATATGGAGAATCTATTTACAATATGAAATCATTTTTCCTTTTATTTTGATTCTGCTGGACCAAAGAAGGAGTGGGCTTGATAGTGAAGCCTATCGGGCTTAGTCTGCGAGCTTGTGACCCGGGCTTTCATGCGTAAGTTAAAGAGTATGTGAGGCCTGCTGGGCTGCTAGGTCCTGCAGAGAGAGAGTGGGCCTACTGGGCTCAAACTGGTCTGCCAAGGAATGAAAAGTTATTACTCAACCCTTTCGGTAACTCCAATTGAATACGACCAGGTAAGGAAGGATGAGGTTTAGGTGGAGCAAGGCTCACTTAAGTACACGGCCTCATCTGAACCTTGCCTAGACATCGCATCCAATTGGATGAGCCTAGTTTGAGAAGATTCATAACTTTTGTCATGACAACATGTAGTGAGCTTCTATTCTGGCCTTGCAACTTGGGCCTGAGCTTCTGGCTCTGATTTGTTGTTGTGACTTTGGGCTTGATTTGAGCTTCTGACTCAGCCTCATTTAATATTCACCATTAACCTGTCTTTTTTTTCTTCTTTAAATGCTTCTGGCATTAACGCTTCATTAACCCCATAAATATTACATAATCATTATGGCAATAAACTTAATGTACAACATTAAGAAATTGTAATGAAGTAAATAAATATCATAAAGTCAATAATGAAATCATTATGGTGATGAGCGTAATATACGGCATTAACAGGAAATGATGCACATTATTATGGCAATGATTTGAATAAACGCTTCTGGCATTATAGTAATATTAAATAGGAATCCTACATGTCAATGTGTCATGGTATATATCAATCAAATCCAAAAACATGAACAAATATATATGACAGATATATATGTATCAACCAAATAAATTAATAAAGTAAATTTGGGGGTTCATGCATCATGGTGATTGTTCATATAATCAAGTTTGAAAACATGAATTAAAATTAGAATTTGGAAAACATTACTTGATGAAGAGCGGATGAATCTTCAGTTTATATGTGCAGAACTGAGAAGGTTGTCTTCTCAGCCAATCCAAAAGCTATTCGCCTCTTCTGGACAGCTCCCACTTCGAATGGTGTACAGATCTCAAAACGACTCCAATAAGCCTGAAATTTGGAGGGCAGATAGACGAGGCAGAGACGAACAACTTTGATGAAGGAAATATTTTGATCTGAGGTCCCGATCAAGAGGTTTCGGGGGTGCAAACAGGCTGCAGCAGGGGTTTTTTTTTTTTCTCTGGCTAGGGCTTGGGATAGAGCTTCGTGCTGATAACGTGTTGTAAAACGATAGTAAAAGAATTTGAGAGAGGGAGAGTTTAGACACCAAGAATGAAGTATGAGAAATGGAGTGATTTTATTCATCTCACAATGAGGTTTATATAGGAGTACCTCAGGTTTACGAAAGGTAACTATTTAACGATTACATCAATCACTCGTCTGATTATAATCAATCAATCGCTAATTATATTTTGTTAATCACCAATCAATCTTAATTGGCGTATATCACGCAACACTAATTGCTATTACATGAATAGCCACATTAATATTTACAACAGTTTCCTTTTTCTTTCCACATTCTGGGTAAAAAGTCATGTTTTAACTTGTTTAAAAGCATAACACAGTTACTTCTAGCTTAACAAAGTAACAAAAGCATAACAAAGTTGCTTTTCAGCTTACCTACTATCCTCCACTTCACAGGTTTCCATGTGCTTTTTAAGTTCAAATCATTGTTGATCAACATGGAAGAGCAACAGTGTTGGGCACAAAGCAGAGGTATTTGGGGTATGCCTTGCCACTTTCCAGCATGCTCAACCTTTTTCGTTCAAGGAATATTTAGCTTAGGTTTATACTGTAGTCTGTAGATTAGGAATAATCTGCACAAAGTAAATAAATGTGGCACTGAATTGCAATGACAGTATTAAAGCTGTGCAAGAAAATCTGATACAATATGTATAGATATGCAACTTATTAAGAGCAATTTTATGTCAGATCCTACAAATTTCTGTTTCCAAGTTTTCCTCTTGTTTAACAAACGAGTAGAACTTGCTATTAGATTGTTTGAGTTATACAATTTGATGGTATGAAAAAACCACAGTACTTTTATGATATAAACTATAGTGCCATTGTTTCCGAGTATTGTGTGAAAAATGTAGAAAACGTACAACAGAACTGTTCGAGCAGAAATTTTGTATTGATGTTGAGCTCAAATACAAGTGTTGGTTACTAAGTAAACAGCTACATTACCATGTCACCATTTACAGACTACCACTCAATAAGGGTATAATTTGGACAGTCAAAAAGTATAGCAGCTACAAGTATGCAATTACATTTGACTTGAAGACAAACTTCATGAAAGTGTAGCTGGGAGTTTCGAAGAACACACGCTGACAAGTCGAACCAGGCATATCTTGAACAAACCAGACAAATCTAATCCACTTGAAAGAGATATGATATCAAAAGCGTTCAAAGAGGGTTGGTCTAGCAAGCTGTTGTTTCTCACCGTTGTCACGATCATCAAACCCTGCATCAGCGCCCAACAAACCCGGGTCTTCCACTTCTGGTATGGTCGTAACGGATTTGGAGCCTTTTCTAAACCAGCAAGTTTCCATTATCTCTGAAATAAGAATCCTTTTATCTGGATCAGGGTTGAGGATCCCAGACAGGAGGCTCCTCACTAATAAGAGTAACTCTCCACCATCAGACAAAACATGCAAAAGACATTCCCATGGGTCTAAACCAATTGCAGCATCTCCGAATCTTTCTTCTTAGTTCAGCTTTCAATTCAACACAATCATGGCAGAAGCATCTTGTTTCAATTCCCCACCCAATCCCAACAACCCTTCTCCTCATATCTTCATCAACTTCTTCTGCTGATTGCAGCATCTATGACTTAGTTCAATCTCCGATGAACCATGCCGGAGCAGCGTCCCGATGAACCATGCTGAGCCATGCCAGAGCAGCGTCTCCGATGAACTATAACAAGCTGTCTCCCTTTTCTTTCTTGCACTTCAATCCCAGCTCCATCCCGTCGTCCGCAGATTTGAGGGGCCCTTTGGGTTCGTGCGTCTGCGGTACAGTGGATTTACTCTTCTCTCAAAATTCAACCTGTTGCACACTACTTCAATCTCTCTCATCTTTGGAGTGTGTCACCTCTTCTGCTGCTTCTTCTCTGTGTTTTCAGCCACTGTGTTTATGTCTACTTCTTCTCTGTTTTCTCTCCAATCTAGCCACTGTTGCCGATATCTTTACCGAAGTACTTCTCAAGCATTGCTTTGCAAATCTTAGTTCCAAGTTCCAAGCTGCTTGCTCCTCATCACCGCATCAGCTTGCGGGGGGATAATAAGAGTAACTCTCCACCATCAGACAAAACATGCAAAAGACATTTAGGAGCTCAAGACCACAATTTGTATTTGGCATATCAATGTTGTCTGCCACACTTGTTTAGCACATCTCTATGCTTTGTAGTCTATATATTTGATATCCTTTGTAATCAATCAATTAATTCAAGTAAGTTCATTTCTCTTCACTCACTTCATCTGGAAACCACCTCGGGCATTTATAATCTGCTGCGCATATTTTTCTACACGAGTGTAATATTTGGATCACGGAATGGAACATGACCGGCCAATAGTGCAAACAAGATCACCCCACAAGACCATATATCGGCTTTGGCTCCATCATAGGCTTTCCTGCCCAACACTTCAGGAGCTACATAAGAAGGTGTGCCACAACTTCTAGGTAGTAAACCATCTTCCCTCTTCGATTCAGCAAGCGCACTTAACCCAAAATCCGATACCTTCAACACTCCATTTTCATCTAGCAGCAAGTTTTCGGGCTTCAAATCGTGGTGTTAAACACCTCTCCTGTGGCAGAAGTCAACTGTGATGATCAACTGTTGGAAGTAGTTCCTGGCGACTTCCTCCTCCAGCTTTCCTTTTACTATTTTGTGAAAAAGCTCACCGCCTTCCGCGTATTCCATGACAAGGTAGATCTTGTCTCTGGAGGCTAGGACATCATATAGCTGCACTATGTTTGGGTGTACGTTTAAGCATTCTCATGATAGTTATCTCTCTTTTGGTTTGATTAACCAATCCATCTTTTACAACCTTGTCTCTGGCGATTACTTTAATAGCCACACTCTTATTAGTTTCTAGGTTCCTTGCTCAATAAACCTTTGCAAAGGTTCCTTGACCTAAAAATTTATCAACTTCGTACTTCTGAATCAACACTTTTTCCCTTCCTCTCCATTCAAACTCGATCTAGCTTCAACCCTAGTACACAAAATAACCACAAACTAGTCTCCGGCACGAAATTACTCAACCCTTTTCAGCAATTTCCAACACAGCGTAATCTCGTGCACACCGGAGAAGACAGAAATCTCTAGTTACATTGATAATTCGATAAACTGTTTACAAGACTGAGCAAGTGCTTTTATAGAAAACAAATAGGAACGGATAACAGAAAACGGGAAGTAACTATAACGAACAAAATCTTAACTGAATACTAAACTTGGCTTACAAGACAACAAAACAGGATAGAAAAAAAAAAATGAAATAACATATACTGAAACATTGGATTTATCCTAAACCTTCCCGTTTTTGTACTTTGTAAAAGATAATTCTAACGTAAAAATCCTAAACTGAATTTGCCGTTGGGTGATAATCCTATACATCCTTGAGGTAGAACCAAATTAAGGAAAGAAAATTTTAGAAGATCTGGATGTCATTACTGCAGTTTTCGGGATGTTGGAAACTATTCGAAAAGTACTTTTTATTTTCTGGATGTTACAAATTTTGTTTGATGAATGCATGCATTGCAGGCAAGAGATTTCGATACAGATTACTTGCGAAATGGTCTACCTAAAGCAGTTTCATCACCGGAATGGCCTAAAAATCTGTAGAATGACCATGTTATTTGAGCAACATAAAGAACACTCCATTGAAACCTTACTTATCCTGAAAACCTTCTAAAACTAGTTCCAACTAATATTGAATCTCTTTCTCAATCCAAAGCATGGCCGGCTAACCTGGCTTATTATATAACTGCCGAAGGTTGCTCTGAACTCTGAATTTTACTGTTGTAAGATTTCGGCTTTCTCTAGGGTTAATTCCTAATTTCCTTTTTATCTTTACCCCACAATTTTAGTAAACCGAGCACAAGCATTTATTTTCTTACCTGTCATTTACTTACCAACTGGGAAGACCAATGCCACTTGCACAAAGCAGAGGTGTCTGGGGCATTAGTCCTTTCCAGCGTGCTCATTCGTTTCCCACCTGCTTTGAATGTAGCATAGGTATTATGTGTATATGATGATTAAGAATAATGTGAACAAATAACGGGAATAAATATGGCAAGAGATTATGTGCAATCAAGGTTTTAAGCTGTGTACTTTGCAAATCTGATACAACATTCATGAAACAGTACTAGAGTCACAGTACTTAACTCTCACCTCAATGACTCATGAGCTTTCTTCTTTCCTGTTTAATATGGGAAACATACAAGTGACATTGTTTGCAAATATTGTATGGAAAATGCAGGACTTATACCAGACCGATATATGTAGAAATTAATTTGTATTAATTTTAAGCTCAATTGCTCAAACATAAGCATTGGTCACTTGGTAATTGAACAGCTACATTATCATGTCACCTTTACAGTCTAATATACTTAATATGTCGATCTAATTAATTTGAAAGCAGTTAAAGACAAGCACCACAAAAAAATGTATGCAGTTAATTTTGTATATATATCAAACGCAGATGCTGCTGTTGTTATTACTGCGCTCACCCTGCCATGCCCATACGACGTCTTTGAGAGCTGGCCTTATATCCTCTTCTACCATCTTCCTAAGCTCGAATGTATCTCCGTTAGATTTCTTCATCTCCACAAGATCAAAGGATGGAGTGAACTCAAAAATTTCGGCTTCTATGGATAATGTCCTTTCCATCCATGGATTTCACCAACAATTCAGTAATGCTCCTTCTTTCTTCACTTTCAGCTTCAGTTTCCGAGTAATCTCCCTCAGCTTCGACATGATGGATGTGGCAGATTGCGCTGATGTGAAGAGCATTGCTTTCTTTGAATCCTTTTGCATCATCAAGCCAGATAAATCAAGTTCACTTGCAAGAGATATGAAATCGAAAGCAGTCAAAGTGGTGAGTGTAATAATCTCTTGGTTCTCACTGTCACAGTCATCACACCCCCCATCAGCATTCAACGAACCTGGCTCTTCCACTTCTGTTATGGAATTGGAGTTGAGCCCTTTCTGAAACCAGCTACTTTCCATAATCTCCGAAGCAAGAAACCTTTGATCCGGATTAGGGTTGAGGATTCCATGCAAGAGCTTTCTCACGTGACGCGAAAACCACCTGGGACATTGATACTCTGATGCACATACTTTTTTATACATATGTATTAGATTTGAATCATGGAAGGGAAGAGAGCCAGCCAATAGTGCAAACAAGATCACCCCACAAGACCATATATCAGCTTTAGCTCCATCATAGGCTCTACAGAGGATTACTTCAGGAGCTACGTAAGAAGGAGTGCCACAATTTGTATGTAGTAAACCATCTTCCCTCTTCGACTCAGCAAGTGCACTCAAACCAAAATCTGATACCTTCAACATTCCATTTTCATCTAGCAGCAAGTTCTCGGGCTTCAAATCGCGGTGGTAAACACCTCTTTTGTGGCAAAAATCAACAGCAGTGATGAGCTGTTGGAAGTAATTCCATGCAACTTCCTCCTTGAGCCTTCCTTTCTTTATCTTTTGAAAAAGCTCACCGCCTTTTGCGTATTCCATGACAAGGTAGATCTTGGCTTTGGAGGCCATGGCTTCATATAGCTGCACTATGTTTGGGTGTTTAAGCAATCTCATAGCAGTAATCTCTCTTTTGGTCTGATCAATCAGTCCAGTTTTGACAACCATGTCTTTGCTGATTACCTTAATGGCTACACTCTGATTGGTTTCAAGGTTCGTTGCGCTATAGACCTTTGCAAAGTTACCTTGCCCTAAAAGTTTCTCAACTTTGAACTTCTGCATCAACAACTTCGACTTCTTGTCCATTCTTGAACCTTAATGGACAGCAGTAAAACTAGTTTCCGGTACCCTTTTCAGAAATTTCAACACAGCAAGATCACGCGAACACAGGTTTAGCAAAATTGGAGTTCACTGGAGAAGACAGAGAAACTCTCTAAACTACATTGATAATTTTATCGACTGAATTTACTAGTATGATCAGCAAGTGCACCAACAGAAAACGGTAAGTAACTACTATAACGAGCAAATAATCTTAACCAACAGTAGGAAATATACTAACTTGGCTTAGAAGACAAGTAACCTAAAAGAAACTGGAAACTAGAAAATTACCAAATCTTCCAAAACATGTCCAAAATCTTCAGACCAAAAAACAAAAAAAAGAAAGAAATTACCCAAGATCTAAATTGAATCTAATTTAAAAATCTTGAACCCCCTAATGCACATACTAATACTAATACAGTAATAAACAGACCTTGGCAAAACCTTCTGTCTCTATTCATGTCAAGGATCCAACCTCCACAGTACTAATTTCAAAGGCTTTAAAGATCGAATGGCAAGTCTCAAGCACATCGTAAAACAAGTTCCAGAATTTCACAGTTTATCAAAGAAACTAAAAGATGCAAGAACAATTAACAGAGATGTTCCTATGGTCACCTACCATTGGATTTCTATTCAAAGGTTGAGATTAAAACATCAATTTCTTGGTCATCAGGTGATCACCACTCCAAATATAAACAATGGAAAAGGTAGAAAAGGGTGAAGAAGCTATTTCCTAAATGTAGATGTCCAATATCTTTTAATTCTACTACATATACTCTTCACATTTCGCATTGCTTGAATACCGTGTGATCCCCTGTGCCTTATAAATCATAATCATGCATGGACCTCAGATGTTGCATTATCCTAACCTTGATGATTATTGATTCACAAATATGAAATAATACACCAAAAAAATTAGAGCATAGCTAGGTGAACTGAACTATACGTTATCTGCATCAACAAATTATATAGAGCAGTATACTTTAACAAGGGAAGACTCAAATTGGAACAAAAAATTACAGAGGATAGAACTCAACTAAGCAAAATTGTCAATATCTGATGTCTTTTGCGACTTCAAAGAAATGAGCAACGTTCTCCTCAGGTGTACCTACTACAATTCCATGGCCAAGATTCAAAATATGTTTCCCTCTACCAGCTTTGCTCACAGTATCATGTATTCTGCTGGTGATGAAGTCTTTTGAACCGAAGAGTACACCGGGATCCACATTACCTTGAACGGCTACATTTGGCCCCAATCGCTTTCTACCTTCAGCCATGTCAACACTCCAGTCCAAGCTAACTACATCCACGCCAGTCAAAGCCAGCCTCTCAAGCAAACCCCCAGACCCGCTTGCATAAAGAATCAAAGGGAGATCTGGATGAGTCAGTTTCACTGCCTCCACAATTTGTTTCAAATATGGAAGACTGAATTCCTCAAAATCCACAGGGCTGAGTTCTGTGGCCCATGAGTCAAATATCTGAACAGCTTGAGCTCCACTATCAGCTTGGTATTGAATATACGTTGTCATTGAAGTTGCAAATTTCTGAAGTAATGCATGGAGGACCTGAGGAAGGAATCATAAGTCAACAGACAGAAAAGAGGAGGAGAAGGCATTAAACAAGAGAGAAGATACGAATGATTCGTACACTAAAAAACGAATTCACTTCTAGATTTACCACTCCCAGAAAAAGAAAAAACCAAAGTACTAGTGAAATGTTAAGATGGATTTGAAACAAAATCCTCAAAAAGAAAGTACCCTAGAACCTATTGACCAATTCCCGAGATGATATAATATAGAGGTGCCAGATGATGAGAGCTAATTACCATTAGTAAATTTAGCAAATATAGATGGATACTGAAGAAACCTACATATTGGTTGTTTCACAATGCATGTAACAATGATTGAATAACAAAAGATCAAATACAATGACTTGCTGGACTCACAAAAAGAAAAGAAACTTCAAAGGAGTAACACTGCAACCATTAGGGTTCAATGATCCAGAACACAACCCCAGCAAGTAGTCATAAAGTCGCAAAAGTAAAAGCTATGCTAATAGACCTCAAAAGATTGCGTAAAACTTGATACAAGCAGCAGTGCAGCACCAAAATTACCTTGGGTTGAGAGAAAGCTAATCTCTTTATTTTTGAGAAGTGCTTTGATGAACCACCTTCCACCACATATGATGCTAACGTGAAAGGAGCACCAACAAAACCCAACACCGCTGCCTTATTATCTACCTGGCAAAGTAAAGACACGGGTTAATATACCGAAGGTTATAATATTCGCTGAAGCAAAGACATCCAAATTTCATCCAATATCAATACTTTATAGTGTAAATAATGAACTAATAATTAGATGTAAAGTATCCATATCAATAATGTGAAACAAGTCAAGGTTGTAACTTATAAGTATGGGATCATGTAAAATTTTGGCATGCTATTAACTTCAGAGTTTCCCCATAGTAGCATTTGGGATACATTGTCATAGTATGCAGTATTAATTTTCCAGAATCCATGCAACATATATGGATTTGTGAACAATACAATGATCACAGCAAATATGGAGCTACTTATTCCAAATTTCCATATCTCTCAGCAAACTATCAACACCATAGCAACTAGGCACTGTTGGTGGTCCATTCTAATAGCTGGCTCTAGTTTACAGACATTGAGAATATGAAAAATTTTGAAATTGAATAAGGAGGCATAGGGTTAGACCTCTTTTCGCAAGATTGTCAATGCTTCCCCAACATACGGAACTGACTCTGGAGGAACAAATTCTCTCACTTCATCAACATCCGCAGCACTACTCAAAGGATTAAATATCACCGGACCCTTGCCTTTAACAATGTCAAATGGTATGTTCATCCCAGAAAGCGGAGTAAGAATGTCCGAGAACAAAATGACCTGTCACAATGCGATAGAACTGTGAGAATGAGGACACAGACAACCTAATACAAGAAGTAACAGGAATTATACAAATGCAGAGATAAGCGGCATCTTACTCCATCAGGCTTGAAAACCTTCCAGGGCTGCAGCGAAATCTCAACTACAAGGTCTACATTTTCAGATCTTTCTCGAAAAGAAGGATGCCTCTCACACAGATTTTGGTAACTCTGTCAAATTCAAAATGACTGAAACAAGTTACTAGCCTATCTACACAAAACCAGACCTCAGCTAAGAATCAATTAACAGAGACAATGTGATACAGTACTAGATTCATAAACCTGCCTTCATGTACCTCCCAGCTTGCCGCATGAGCCAAACCGGAGGTCTCTCCACATCTTCACCCCGAACCGCATTGAGAAAAAGCGGCTCAGCCACAGAGGTAACTTGGGGCTCAGCCACGCTCCCTGAATCAAGATGTGAAAATCCCAATTGGGTATTCTATCAAACTAGGAAAGTAACCAACTTTGTGCTTCAAAATCCCAACTTGGGTAAAACCCAGTTCTTCAATTCCATGCAACAGTTGAAAAAACCCAGAAATAAAGATGTGAAATTTGAACTTGTTACCTCCCACGGAGCAGAGGATTCGAGGTTTGGGAGAGGGAGTGGATCTCCTTCTTGTTAATGAAGCGGAGGAGGAAGCAGAGAAGCAAGCTATGGAGCCGTAGCTGTGAATGCAGGACATATTTGGAGGCAAAGGAAGAAGCTTTGGGTCTCTATCACTCTATGAAGAAGAAGAAGAAGAAGAAGAAGAAGAAGAAGAAGGTCTTTGCATCTCAGTGTGTGTGGGTTTGGACAGAAAAGGAAGAACAAGAAGATTGTCAGACGATGATAATAATAACGATAAGGGGCTCTGATTTTTGCCATGTCACACCCCTTCAACAGTCAACGGTTGACGGGTTGAGGAAATGGATGTGGTTGTACGACTGTCGTTTGCTCATTTAGGCTTGACGGGTCGTTGCTTGTTAGTTAGGGCACTCTGAGTTTGGCATCGGTCCAATTCGGTCGGTGTTGGTGTCTCGCTTGTTAGTTAGGGCACTCTGAGTTTGGCATCGGTCCAATTCGGTCGGAGTTAGTGTCTTAACCGAAACTACGAGACACCAACACCGACCGAATTAAATCCATCAATTTGGGGTTTTCCAGCGCCAGCACTGATGGATATTGACCGAAAATGGTACAAAATCGATATCAACGCCACCCAAAAAGAGGAGAGAGGTCAGTGTTGGTGTTAACCGCCGGTCATCATTAAAACAGAGGAGAGAGATCGGTGGTGGCGTTATCCGCCAGTCATCATTAACCAAAACTGATAGTGTCGATCGGTATGGTAATTGGTGTTTTGGTGCCAAAATGCCACCCTTACAACACTAGGCAGATTGTATATATCCATTTACCTTCTGTGGTCAACATATTTTTTTTTGTTGTTGTTGAAAGAATTCTGTGGTCTACATCTGGTTTGCTGTTCTTTTCTGAAATTGAAGGCAGATCGTGTACAAACCAAAAACAGTTTGACCGGGAACTTTGGGATAAGAGTTTGACTGGGGGACCTAATCCACATGAATTGCTTTTCACTATAATCAATTCGTATATCAAAGACAAAAGCTAATTACGAGATGAAGTTCAAACCAAGAACCGAAAAGGAAAAAAAAATATACATATATATATATATATAAGCTGCTAGATGGCCTAGATTAGGGGAATAAAAATGAATCAGAAAATAGTATCGATTGTAAGCTTCCTCTTCGGTGGAGATTTCTCTATGATCTGTTTTTGGAGGTCCATGAATGTAGAACCCTTGTTTGCAAATAGTCTTCGGAGATTGATTACGGAGAGTTCATTGAAACTAGCGACTGCAAGATCAGCCTGCACCAGATCATACCTGTGTGTGCAACCATGAATCTCAGACTCAGTATACACTGTTATTTTCAATAGCAAAACTTTCTATATTTATGGGGGTGAGATCACATACGCAGGGTGGGCGCCGATCAATCCTACAGCCATCATCGTACAGTTGTGAGCGGCAGTTATACCTCTAGGCTCATCCTCAAACACTACACACTTGGATGGCTTCCGATCCAGCTGCAAGGAGTATGATGAAAATGGTAAAAGAGTGATGCTAGAAAAATTAATCCAGTAGGATTTACTCTGTATGTATATTATCATATACCATAAGATGTGGAGATACAAATAGTGGTGGACCAACTCCAAACATTTTGACGGACTAGCCAATCTTTAATGGTCAGACTTGTATCACACATTTGTGAAATAATAATCATATGTTGCAAACAATACCTTCACAGCTGCAGACAGAAACCTATGAGCTATAGAATCCATGCCATCTTCCTCGGTCACAATTGCCTATAACCCCAAGGAAATGACAATCAGTTGAGGAATGTGTTATATGTCAGTGAGAAACAACAAACTGAGAGATGTGCTGGTACTGGTTACAAAGGTACTCAACTCACTACCAATTTTCAAAGAATATATGTTGGAATTTAAAAGGACATCAACCTGAAAATACTTCTCGAGTCCCATTTGTTCTAGGGCTTTGACCATGCTTCTGCGATCAAGACTAGAAACAACAGCACAAGGGATGCGTGCTGTAGATACAGCCTCCAGCCATTCTTTGAGCCCCTCCATGGGTTTACCAAGCTAGAAAAGGAAAGAAAAAGAAAAATAAGATTATCATAATATATAGTTGCAAAGATTAGAAGTCCTTCAAATAGCTTACAAGCAGTTTAGCACTCACCCTGAGAAGATTATCATAAAATAGTTGCGAAAACCTTAACGCCAACCTAGTCAGTTCTGTCTCTGCTTTATCCCAGAGTAAAAGCTGAAAGTTTTGGAACTTGTAAGAGACAATGGATAGATAGACAATGGATAGCTATGTCTAGGATAAAGAAATGCCACAATCCAACAAGAGATGCATTTCAAAATATCAGTCTACTTGATTTTCACATATCCTCAAATGAACATTAATCCCAACCTTATGCAATACATGATCAGCACCTGCATAAAGCATCTGTCCTTGCACATCAGCCTCTTTTGGAATTTCCTTTCCTGACAAAAAATAGAAAATAAAGACATGTTATCAGAGGTAAGGTAAAATATATACCCAAATATATATAAACGAGTGCTTTCCAAACTAAAGCCTAGATAGATATGAAATATCTAAGCCAATGGACTTCCAAGAGGAAAACCACTGATTAACACAGACCAGTTCAACATTTAATTGAACTTTATGAATAAACTGAAAGCCCTGCAGGGGATAATAAAGGGGAGAAATGGCTACACGTACCCTCTTCTGCAGCAAGCTGCTTCCAAGCATTTAATTTCAAAGCTCGAGTATCAGCCTGAAACACATATATGCAATCAAATCATCCAAGAATCATACATTTAAAGCTTTTCTTGATTATCAAGATATGTCATATATAAAATTTGCAGATTCAATAACAATTCCATCTCTGACTACCAGAAACCTTAGATAAATTTGAAACACATAAGTAATGACTAATGCGTACTACAGAAACTTACCACAACATTGTCGAAAGAGAAAATAAGCCCATAAGCTTCATCCGGCTTCATGGCATATCTTATCCGTTTAAGAAAACCTTCTTGCAATCTATCGTTCAAAAAATCCTACTTGGAATAAGAATTAACACTAGTGAGTTATATTCCACGCACTAACAGCATCAAAAAGTGTACAACAAGCAACTAAATTCTCACATAATCACACAGAAAATCAACTTGATTACAACACACATAGCTCATAACCTCCTTACCACATCAATCTTAAGAGGACCATCCGGTCTAAAAGTCTCAAACCCTTCTCCATATTCAGCTCCAATGGCCTAAAACACCCAAAAAAAAAAAAAAAATGAAAACATCGATTTTTACAAAACTAGCTACCAAAAGATAAGTTAAACCAAAACCCAGAATTCAAGACCGAAACTTTTCAAGCTTTTCATTCACACCATACAAAAAGACCCAATATTTAAACAAAACAGTAAAAGGGGTTTGAGAAATGAGTACCTCTTGCATGAAAAGCTTGTTGGGTGTGATGTTAAACCCATTAACAGAGCTATTTTCGTCAGATCCACAAGCTCTGGTGACCAGCCGGCCATGCTTAGCCAGGTTCAAACGCTTTACTCTCTGTAAAACAGAACCAATCAATCAGCACACAAAATTGAGCCAAAAGAAAGTAGCGGAAGAAATGAAAAGGGGGTTTACCAATATGGCGAGCTTTGACGATAAGAGACGGTGAGGAAGCGGAGAGGGAGATCGCCATTGATGAAGTAGAGAAGAGCTTCTGAAATTACTGCAAGCGCAGTCCATGAGAGACGAAATGGAGAAAGCTTAGAAGAACAAGAAGTTTGCTTTACTTGGAATTTGTATTTTGGTTTTCATTTTATTTTTGTATAATACGAAAAATATTGAGGTTTTTGGGGTGGAATTGTATAAAGATCTTGGTGTAGATGGGAGGCTCGTTTGAGATGGGTATGAAGTCCACGTGACCGTAGGTCATTGAAGTCACGTGATAGGTTCTTCTTTGGGGAAGATTTGGATATTCTCTTGATCTATATTGTTTTGGCTAGAGATTTTTCTAGAGTCCTAAAAAAAGACTCAACCCCTTCTTCTAGAGTGACACCAAAAATCGTTGGACTATGGAAATCTCATTCTTCGCTTCAGCCTCGCCTTGTCATGCTCACCTACTTACATGCAATTCAGCTCAGTCTGGATCGTATACTGAAAATCTTCTCTTCGATTCCTTATTTCTATGTAGAAGGGTTTATGGTTCTTTGATTATGTCATCTTTCCCTATCTTTCTCTCTCCGATTTCATGGAGGTATCAAATGCTTTGTGGGCTCGAACAGTCAGGCATGACAGGCTGTGTGGCAAACAGAGAAGAGAGATTCTGGCAAAGGACGAGTTGCAAAACACCAAAAATTGACCTCCGGTTGGGAGTTTGTGGATGAGATTGTTATCAGAGAGATTAAGAGTTGTTTCTACTAAGTCGTTATCAGAGAAATTCCCCAACTAAGTTGTTTCTACTAAGATCAGCATAAGTTAGGGAGGAGTTGTGTTGGGAATTCTATTGCTCAAGTTGTTTGATCTCAGTAGAATTCTATTTCTGGTTACGTAAAAGTTGTTAGAGAGAGAGAGAGAGAGAGAGAGAGAGATTTACAGCTGGGGACACCATGTTGGTTTGCTTCTTAGGCCTACGCGCACCAAACACAGAGTCATGTATTAATTTAGCATAAACCAAGCTATAGAAGTCATGGATTCCTATAGAAATTAAGGATGGGCATGTCAATCCTATGAAACAAACACACCTGTAGTGTAGTATAGTAAAACTGTAAAGTATAGTTTTGGCGAACCATATTTTGACTTTGAAGATGAGATAAACAAAATGTTGTGATATAATGTCTCAAATTGTAACTCTAATAAGCATCAGAGCTCTAAACATCCCCAAGTGCAAGTACTAGACACAACTAAACAAAAAAAAAATAGTAATGTAACATGATCAAATTGTACTAGATAGGTAATGTTACTCCATCAATAGATTTTTTTTTTTCAAAAAAAAAAATACAACCCACAAAGAAATTATGCTTTCACATAATTAGTTATTCACAGTTGACCATGCAAATTTTGTCATTAAGAATGAGCGAAGTATTGGTGGTAGTTCTACTGCCAAATCATGAATAATTCATGATACTTGAGAAATTAATGATTGCAATCATACTTGACGCCCGCTATTTCAAGTGACAAAATCAGTCTCAATTATAAATCGAGCATTAGTCTTTACTTGCTCGAGTTTTTCTTGGACAAGTATCCTGTCCTCTCTCCAAGATGATGAACGTATGTCTCGAACATCCCACCATTTTTGTAAATATACATCGTAGAATTGTCCAACCGGATTAACCACCAGTATATCGAGCTTTGCTGAATTCCTCAGTATCCAAAGGGCAAATTCTATCCCACACCAATTACCATGAAATCCCTGCAATTTAACCTTTTTCAAGTGATCATGTGTAAATGATCTTGAACATTCTAGATTCCTTATTTCTTGTTGATTCATCTTATCGAGCAACCTGAAGGTAAATTCAGTCAACACAAACTCTTCCAAAAGGGGTGCAACCTTGAGGAGATCCGGCACATACCGGAGAGGATTGAGATTATCAGATATACTACCCCATGCGTTGCCAGAAAATTAAGCTCAATTGCTTGAGATTTTTAAAGTTTGGGAGGCTGCTGATCATTTGGGGTATTTCATCGGACATCCACAGAAGAAGAGTCTCGGGCAGAGGAAACGATGTAATTTGGGTTAGAGCTGAAGGTAATGTATCCTTATATTTGACAGTAGTTACAAAATAAATTCTTGCTAACCGCGGTGGAGTTTTGACAAAAACAATCCTAAAAAAATTACCAACATATTCTCCAATGAGACGAGATTGGGTGCCGAAATCTCAATCTTTTCGCAATCCGACAGCTGCAACAGCTTCAGATCACTTAGATGGTCACCAGAAATATTCAGATGTGATGGTCCCCTACAATCCTTTACTGTCAAGCTTTCAAGCAACAAACAAACAGACAAGAGATGTGCCATAAAAATTTGATCAACACTTACTTCACTTAGACGAAGGGATCTTAGCTTATTAAACCCGTCAAAATCAGGAGGAGGTCTCAGAACACATCCACGCAACGACAAGTGTTTCAGACTTGAGCCTTGGAGAAGCAACTGATGGAAAAACATAAATATCGTTTCTTGGATTATAAGAGTAGCCAAAAGACCGATACAACAAAAGCTGCATCTCTTCAACTCCCTTTGCAATTGCAAAACGAACCCAATGATCAAGGACGCGAGTAGATTCTGGGTCTAGGACAAATACGTGCATCATTCACAAACTTCTCCATATATATCATCCCTCGGTCTATTTCCGAAGACAATTGCAATGTCGAGTTCAAGATTGCGCCTGGTGAGAATTGAATGCCTCGAGATGCGCCTCCACCGACGGGAAATCAGGTTAGTTTCCACCGCATCTCTCATCGGTAACAAGGGAAGTATGCATGATTCTGTTAAGGAATTTAACCCCTCCGCCACGCAAGTACTAGAAATAGAGATAGAAAGAAGAAATAACTAAGAAAAGAAGCAACAAGATTTAAAGAGGTTCGGCCAATATCCTTACCTACGTCCTCAGAGAGTTTCACCTTCACTAATGAGAGAATTACATAAGTACAAGATTACACCGCTCAAGTTTATGCCCAACCCAAACCCTTGTATCCAATATGATACCCCTTGTACACCCTCTCTCAACCTAGAAGATCACTCTACCCCAAGAGCTATTCACACCCTTGAACACAACTCACTTTGCTTCTATACACGAAGACCCTTAGAGTTGCTCTAGACCTCTCCTTGCTTGCTTCTACACAAGCTTCATCTATTTATACCATTGATAGAAGTCTCTAGACTCACTTCATCAATGCCCATACATGAATCAACCACCCTTCTCCCACATTAACTCCCTAGGAAGACTAAAAGGGTCAAAACATGAATTTAACTATGGATTTCTTCCCAATGCATCAACTTGACCATGCATTTATACACAATGCATGCACTTGACCATGCATTTATACACAATGCATGCACTTGACCATGCACCAATTTTCCATGCATAAGTTGTCACCTTGAATACACAGACAATTAATACCATGCATTCATGCCATGCAAAATATCTCTACCAAGGAGGGATAGGCACCAAACCCAACAGATTCAAGAATGGAATCCGGCAACTCATCCTTCCTATTATGAGGAGCTGACTGTCGAATTTTATTTATTGGCCTTTAGAGCTTCTTTTCCAGATGAAGAGAACAGATAGACTTATTAGAGAAGTCGATCGAGCTGATCGATAGAAGAAGAGATCGAGTTAGGGTTCAAGGACTATAGTGGTTAGGAACCCACACATTTATGCTATGTATAAAAATCATAAAGAGTAGAGAATTAAGAAAACCTACTTACTAAATGAAAGATGCCATAACAAAGAATTTTGTAGATCAAGGTTTCCGAATGATTTTGTAGCTATATCTCACGTTCGGCGTTCATATGTCATGATAATGGCCTAAAAATAGGTTACATAGGTCTAGGTTTCTAAATAGTTTTGTAGCCATGGAAATATTAATCACAATACGAGTATTACTGTATTAGTGTATCACATACACGAAGACATGTCTATCTGAAGTACACACCACGCCGGGATACTAGCAAATAACCTCGTTAGAGTCAATAGAATCATTATTAACAGACTTTTTACAAAGTTTCGAACCTCTTCTTTTTTCTTGAATAGAGTCTCGGTGAGTCAAAATCAAACCTTTTCGACTCTATAAAGAAAAAACTAGCACCCCAACTTCTACAATTACTATACAATAGCCAAAATGCCAAATGACTTGCCTTTGAAAGCATTTGAAATGGAACAAAAAATGAGATCAGATGCCAAAAGGTAAACCTTGTGGAGGGTTCCTTAACTTCATAGAGTTCATGAGTTCATGCAGTTCTCAGCAATCACCTTTTGTCTATTTCATGGGGTAAACTGATGCACCATTGGCCTGTTTCACAAGGCAAAAGTTATGAATGTAGCAGGAATATGCAGAACAAAAGATCAAAGGGAAAAACAATTGTAGCCAAACAATAATGAACAAATGTAGGGGGAGAGAGCGAGACCGATGGTAGGTGTGCCAAGATCCAGTTCTAACAGAATTGTCCCATGATTCACCAAGAAAATCAGAACTCTCATTGTCTGAGTCTTCATACAACTGTTATCAAACCATAAGATGAAAAAAAAATTAATTTATGAGCATGAGCATACTGGATAGAAACAATCAGAATGATATAGATAATTATCAAACCAACCAATAAACAAGAAATGTATCATGATTCTTAATGCAATCCACACCTCACCAAACTTCCCATTGTTCCCAGCTGTATTTGCAGAATCTGCTTCATCATCTACCTGCGAGCAACCATCTCATCATATATTCAATTCTTGGATATGTGGGTAGGGGAAGAGTAAGATTTATACATTCTGGAGATAAGCTAGAGGGTCTACATGCATTAATATCAAATTGAACACTTGCAATTGAAGTAGAGTAACTCTAAGTTTGTAACATCAGATAAAGTATACAACTTTGAAAGAGAGGACAGCTTTTCCTCATCCTTGGTATCACTAAGACAAAAAACAACTTGAGACTATACATGCTATCAACTAAATGAATCACTCACTTCTGTGAAGGTGGCTATGCACAACCAAATCTCTTCACATGTAAAACTATAGATGAAGCGCACATAATGGTCATCACCTACTACATTTTATATCAGGCAGAATTCTTGAAACTGAATTTAACTAAATTACAGAAATCCTCACTAGAAATTGGGAACATGATTATCACCAAAGGGAATCACCATTCGCAATTACACAGAACCATACACAAATGGAATAGAAGAAAGAGCAAGAAAGTCATTAAAATCTATCGTCAGCACCCACTAAAACAATCGAATATATCACTACAAATATGAAATACATCCCCTATATATCAAACTCTATCTCTGATGTGCCTTTTTTAACTCTCTAATACCATATATTCAGAACTTAGTTGGCATTCATATACCTTTAGCCCATCATTTGATTCTTCGAGCAAAGCTTTCTGATAAGCCTCATCAATCCTCTGTGCTTCTTTGACATATGGTTGCCTCTCCTAAACAAAAACAAATTCGAAACAAATGTGATCAAACATATGAATTCCCCCAAAGTAACAACAGGGTAGGACTGATAAAGTAATAAGCATCAAGATTTACTTGTACAGTTTTACCTTCTCGGACATTTTCTTCCACACCTCAAACCCGTCTCGGTTAGTCTCAACCCAATCTCCACCCTCCCTGGTCTTTGTAAACTCTTTCCTGATAAGCCCACAAAATTAAACCCAAAACCTTTCCTCATCAACACAACAGAATCACAAAAAGCAACACAATACTCCAAAAATTACATGAAGAAATGAAAAGGCGCCATCACAACTAGCTGGTCCCAAAAGCTCTGCTTCTCCTCAACATCATAGCCTACACCTTTAAACCTCTTCATCTCCTTGTTGGGTTCACACTCATGCATCACAGCCAAAGCAATAGGCACAGAAACCCCACATTTATTACTGCACAATTCACATTTAAGAACCCAAATATTTCACCCAAAATATAAAGGAGAGTGAAAAAAAATAAAAAACTAAACAAATGCCATACCAATTTTGAAAGGCACTTCCATCTGGGGCACGAGGGATTGCACGGACTCTTTTCCGGGTCCTCCTCAGATTCACCATTGAACAAAGCTCTGCAACTTGGCTATTACTTTGCTTTTGCAGTTTTTTGGGTTCGAAGCTTGCCGATTATTAATTAATAGCACACTCGGCTATTATTTACTGCGAGGTTCACTGTTACCCAGTGTTCATTGCCCCACGCAACGCATTTTACGGAATAGTGTGCCAGCGTGAAAAGACGTGCACGGTAGTCGAGTGATGTGTGGGTTTGCTAACTTGCGCGCTACAGTGTTGGGCGGGAAGCGGTGTATGCTGTAAATTTTGACAAGAGGTAAAAACTAAAAATAAGGCGCGGATGTAAATGGCGCCTGAATTTTCAATTAATCAAATGACATTTCTCGTACATACCTCGATATGCTACCGATGGTCTATTTTTTTATTTTTTTTAAAGAATAAATGAAATCTTTATTTAAACTACCTCGATATGTGTAATTTTTTTTTTTTTTAAGAAATGAAAAATATATATGAAATCAAAAACAGTTATTCGCTCATTGTAGAGAAAAAAATAGTGGGTGAGAGAAGTGTGGGTTGTATGATCAATTAACCCTTCTTTTTAATCTAAACTATTATTAAGATAAGAGAGCTTGCTCTTCAAAATTGAAAAATTAGACTAATATAATTCTCTAAAAAACTTTAGAAACTGAAATAACCAATAGGGACAATAATGTCAATTTAAAAAAATAAAAAGAAAATAAATTTCTTAAAATAAAATAAATAATAATTATTGTTGTAGAAAACTGCTTTGGTTAAGAAACTACCCACTTCCTTACCAAAAAATATAAAAAAAACATCCACACACATAGAGTGTGGGCACATGCTAGTTTTTTTTAATAAAAATCTATTTTATAATGATCATATTTGCTTTTGTGATTCAAAATTTTTTAATTTTAACTAACAAAACATTTTCTTTTAATAATAGTATAAAGTATTACAAACTATGAAGTGACAAGTTGTGGTTATTCTCTTATCCATACTCCGAGTAATGGGAGCACCACACATAACCCTAAAATAAATGTGGGTTACAGACTAACTTACAGGTATGGCGTAAATTGTCAAAAACAATCATCATAAGCCAATTAAACACAACCACAAACCACTTGAATCACCCCTTCCACTCAGACTACATAGCGACTCTCTTTTTTCAACTTGGTGCCTAGAGTTCATCTTGAATTTCAAGAGTGGATTGTAGTCAAGTATAATCATATATACATACGACTTTTTCAACTACTTAGATAAGTTTTCAAGTAAATTATCAATATAATTCATAAGTTCATTGGTAAAAGTATACTATTTCATAAGTCATGAGAGATGAAAAGAATAACATGTTCACAAGTTTGGTAAAAATATATCGAATAGCGTTTTACAATATAATTAAATATTCAAGTATTCAAATATTTTCACATTTAAATTCTATGAACAAATTAAATATCACGCTAAATAGTTACTTTATTTCTCACTCCAATAAATAACACAGACCAATCGATACAAAATCACTCTGTACAAACCCTAGCAAAACAACTCTTTCAAGACACTAACAAAACCATACTCAAAACCAAGGAATTCGAAATATTAAGAAATATATATGTATGTTGGTACCAAATCACTCAATCTAATGTGCCCCATTCCCGTTCGAAGTATGCATCTTTTTCTTACTTGGCCTTGACAATGGAAGTGAAATCTGGATGAAACCAAACTTCTTCCTCTGTCGATCATTCCCATCTTTCTGCTCAACTTTTGAAGGACATGTCAGATCCTCCCTCAGTGCATGAAGCATTTCACTCAGAGCCACTCTATGTGTCTCAGCATGGCCGCGATCCAATTCCTTTTTCGGAACAAAATCTTCGGGAAGAACCTGTTTCCTGCTAAGTACATCTCGCAGTGAAACGTTTGGCCTTAGAAGGGGCTTTGAACGATGGAGATCGTTTGCTAGGACTGATGACCTGCTCATCTCATTAATGGGAGAATTCCGGGGGTAATTCGATGGTTGGAAATTGTTTACGTTGCTTGTGTTATAAGCAACCTGTCCCTTACCATGCTCTGGCACCAAAATCTGTAGAGCCTCTTCAGCAGCAAGTTGCTTCCGATTCGCGAGTTCTACATTGTTCAATGCCTCCTCCAAGAATTGCTTACTGTAATTGACTTCTTCTGTTGCTTCCTTCAACTTCTTTAGTATGGCCAATTTGGATGCATTAGCTTCATCAATTTGGAACATGGCATCTGCTAGCTTCTTCTTGAACCAGCCATGAGCTTCTTGAGCTCTTGAGCTTATAGGTGATTTCATTCTCGAATTCAAGCTCAGTTTCTCCGGCTCCGGAAGGACATACCCTGATGAGCTCTCACAGTAGCTCGTTAGAGCTCTGAGGTCAGCAAGAGCAACAGCTTCTGCTGCCTTAGCTGCTTCTTCCATCTTCTTCGCCGCAACCCACCTCATTTCAGCAGTCTTCTTCATGCTGGTTTTGGCCTCAAAATTCGAAGGTTTGGCCATTTTCTTAGTCTTGGTTTCTGCATCATCAGCTGCTCTTATCTTCACTTTTATGCTATTCATCTCCTCCTCTAGTGATGACACCCCCGCAAACTGTGAAGTCAACCTCTCTCGGGTTTTTTCAAGCAAAATTTTCTCGTTTTGCATCTTCTTGTTCAAAGATTCAACAGAAGATTGAATCACCCCTAGATCATTGATCGTGTTACCGAGGTTCATTTTCGCTTGTTTCAGCTCCATCAAGATCAGATCAGGTGAGGAAGAAGGGTGATTGGGACTTGAATTTCCCATCATCATGAAATTATTTTCCTTGTTCATCTCTTTGATGGCAGGGGATGGTGACATGTGCTCTGCTTCTGAATGGTACTCCGGTGGAACTGTCAAGCATTTCAATGCTTCTTTCTGCAGCTGTCTCTTTAGCTCCTCCACAATTCTCTTTGTTGTTGCTAGTTCTTCTAAAACATCAAGCGTCTCTAGCTCTTTTACAATCAGATCCTTCTCCAACTCTGCTGCTTGTTCCTCAACTTTCTTTAAGTCAAACTCTTCACCCCCATTCTGCTTGTATAAATTCCAATTAAACCAAGAACGACACCCAATCAAACCAAGAAGAATTATGAAAGAATATATATACACTAATTTTAATTCATGAATCACCATTTAAACTACTAAATAACACACACAGTAAAGACAGAGAGACGAGAAAATTCTTCTGCTGGGTATACATAACTCTCAATCCAGTATCACATTCGGTAAAACTACTATCTAATTAATTATCTAGATTAACCGCTAGACGTAGCAAGAAGTGCATATAACAGTGCGTTTGTGATCATCTGGACAGCTAAATTTTGCAGTCAGAAACAAGGCAAGGCGTAGAATTGTTGTATAAATGAAAGCAAAGAACTTCATAAACAGACCAAGTTCAAAGCTATGGATCAAATTGCCAACCTTAAAACTCTATCAACTTGCATGAAGGTATAAATTTTTCAGCTTGGCAACAAACTTGTCATACTGTATACTAGTAACTGTACTAAAGAAGTGTGACAAAATGTGTGAAATTGTTATTGTATAGTTTTCGTGAAAAAAAGACACGCTTGCATAGTAAGACATGTGACACTTACATAGTTTTCTCCGAGCTTATAGTATGGTATCCAAGACCCACTGCCGCCAAAACGGGTCACAGCCTCCTTGACCGAACCGAAAGGCGGCGAAGTATCAATCTCCGCCCTCAAACTCACCCTCCTTATCCCGGGCGGCGGACTCGGCGACAATGAACCTCCTCCATGACCAGCATTCGTGTTAAACTGAAACATCTCGGACCCGGAGTCGGACCTTATTTCCTTTATACCGGGCGTGCCCGGAACCGTTTCGGCTGCCATTGCAGAAGAACCCAAGTCAGCTTAGTCAGTCCTTCACAGCAAGAAGAGCTTAATAAGGAGCTTGGGGACAAAACCCATCATCGAAAGGAAGCACCTTGTGTGATTTTATGTGGTACCGAGGATGATGGGTGCGTTATGATGATGCTGCCTTGGGTGGGGGTCCGAGTCACGACTCGGTCGGTAAACCGGGTCCAGTAAAAGGGGGATTCAGTGTGGAATGGGATTAACTGTGACGGGGTACGTGGTGTATGAGGATTGGACAAACATAAGTAGTTGATTTTGTTCTTTGACTTTTGGTTTAGTTAGGCCAATGGGGAGGTTACACGTCGGAGATCTAGTGTAGGTGAGAAGGAGGGGATCTGGGTGTTGACCTGTTGACCGGGGTCACTTTTTTGCTGAATTTGCGAGCGTGAATTGCGGGTTCTTTGGGAAAGCCATGTTAACCCATGTTGCGGTTATGATTGACTTTCTAAAGGTTCGTTTGGTAGGTAACTTTAGTTTGGTGTGTAGATGATCAAAGTGATTTTCTTTTTATTTTTTGCTTTGCACAAAGTAAAGGTAATAAAAGTGAGAAAACATGCCTTTTCTTTCTGGCGATTGTTCGAAATTTAAAGATGATCATCATGTGTCGAAAGATCAATTAGACGAGTTTTTTTTTTTCCCGATAAAGATTGGTTAATTTTTGTATCCTTCTTTGATATCAACTTTAATCATGAATCGCTATTTAACTTGAGATAAGTTTTAATTTGTTATTTTTTTTAGTTGTTTTAAATACTTAGTCTTTAATTTTCTTTCTGATTTTAAATCATAAACTTTAATCAATAACATGCATTCGCAGTATTGTAATATCATAATTTGATATGAGAAAAATAATTACCTTTCTTCTTCTTCTTTTTGTATATGTTCTCTTAATTGTAACATTCTGCCTTAATCACCAAGACATGTAATCAAACTCCTACCCATTTGATGCATAGAGTTCATCATTGTCAAATGTGAATTTCAGGGAAGCAGACATTCTTGATCGATGAACTACTTCTTACTTCTCACTATGTAAATCGGCTTTCATAGGTTGGGTTTTTGCTTTTAGCAGACGCCCAACAATGCTGCTGATACTGTCAACGTTTGTTTTGGGCCCTTTGTTGGTTTGTGATTTGGCTCATTCTTCCGGTGCTCATTTACATTGAATTAAATTAGATTAGATTAAGGATTTGATTCTCGTTTAGCGTAAAAAATAAATAAGTTATACACCATCTATTATTCTTTTAGGAAATTTTTAACAACAGTACCTGACAAATTGGTGACTTCAAAGTTCAGTATATTTTCTTTCAAACAAATCAAAACGGTACATGAAATTGTAATCTCAACAAAAAATATGTACATGACGTCAATAACACTATTAACCCTATGCCATTATTTATTTTTTCTAAGGGTAATTTAGTATTCTCTCTCTGTCTATGTGGGAATTCTGATCTGTAATCTGCACTACTCTCAAAAACCTAACTCACTCATGACCTCACCTTACATACTTCCAGCTAAACAAAACAAAACCCCAAACTAACTTTTTAGCGGGTACTTCCGATCACCTTCAACCCCAAAAGCCAAAATCCATTTCAATCATATGAAGCTTATCATCTTGTCCTCACTCAATGAGCTAGGTTGTTGTTCTGCTTGAATCTTATTCTAGGTTTTGTGAATGGGGTGCAGGGCTAATCCTGAGATTGTAGAGGCCTGAGGCGAGTAATCACAATGTGACATATTTTTTCATTATCAAATTATTTTTTATTTAGTTTAATAATTATAAAATCATAACAACAAAAATAAATATATAGAATTTGTTTTGTATAAGTACTTCAAAACATACAACTGAGAACATGTCCGTACCAATAAAAAAATGCTTCAAAAACATACAAAAAACATAAAATAGAAACTAGGATGTAAAAAGGTGTGAATTAGGATTCGAACTCCTGCTACAATAAAGGAGCATTAAAAATGGCGCTGCCACTACTCTACCTCATTACGCAAGTCATTTATACGCAAAATTTATGGGGGAGAATTCAGAGCACCGACGTACACTTACATCAACATGAATGGATGGTTGGATTACATCACACACTTTTTGGTTATTAAAAAAAAAAAATTTGAGTATAAATATCAAGGGTCAAGATCATCTTATAAGTGTTTGGTCACTTGCACCGTCGGTGCATAAAATCATTTTCAAAAGTTTATATATATTAGTATAAAATGTACTGAAGCTCAGATCTTAGAGGCCCGCAGGAAGCCTGTGGCCTAAGGCGGCTGCCCTCAGGGCCAGCTCTGATGGGGTGCATGTCCTCTACCTTGGCTGTCAAATTCGCCTTCTTTCCTCCATCTCTGCCCTCTTCATAATCCTCGCCCGAAACGCCCGACCCAAATGGCCCAAGTCCGGGTTTCGCCGCCGCAAATAGTGAAAACATGCAATATTCTCCTGGTCGATCCAGAGCGAGCTGGGCTGAAGATGGAGAGCTCCGAAGAGCAATGGAGGGTCCCTCTGGCCCAGGTCGTATCAAACTACTCCAAACGGCGGTTTCAGGACATGCTCAAGGAAGCCAAGGGCGTTGACTTCGCAATGCAGGTCTTGGTAGGCCAGATGTATCACAATGGCTATGATGTTAAAAAAAAACCTAGAAAATGGACATGCTTGGATGAGTAGAGCTTCAAGAGTTGAAGATCGGTTTGGAAAGTAAGCGAGAAGCAACCAGGTTACCACGCAAGTGATTCCGACTTGGATGAATTGGAAGAGGATGCAAAACAAAGGCCAACTATACTTTCGTATTGAAATTACTTTTGAGGTTGGGTTGAATTGCTTTCATTCCTATTGTTATTGAAAAAGCTTCGTGGCTTTGTGGTTTTATTTTGATGTGATCTTGCATAACTCATCAATATAGGAATTGATATCTACCGTTAATATAAAAAAAAAATCCTCGATTAGTTGCTTTGAGAAGCTTTATTCTTCTTCGTGTACAATGAAGCAGAGAGAAAGACAGCTAATTACCTTCTCTCTCTTTTTTCTTCTTTATCAATCCTTGAAAAGATAGATTTGCCCTTATAAATTTGACTAACATCACATTGATTAACGATGGATCATGGATGTAACGGCATGTACATGTTTTCGATTGAGATTTACAAGTTCATGTATCATTTTGATTTGTTTGAAAGAAAATATACCGAATTTCAGAGTCACCCATTGGTTAGGTACTTGACGCGCCTAAAAGCAAGCGCGCAATTTAACCCTGAAAATATCGTTAGTAGTATAAGCAAATAGGGATCGTTCTATCCGGGGATTGAGGGTACACTTGTAATTGTGAAACAAATAAAGAAAAGTATTATTTACAAAAATAAAATAAAGAATAAATATATACAAGTAAACACAAATAAGGGGGGATTAGGATTCTTAAAATTAAAATTAAAATAAATAAAATAAAGAAAACGTAAAAACATATATACAAGGGTGGAACGCAAGGAACAAAGATCAAAATCAATTCCATGTAATCAAATTCGATTCAAACCCTATAATTGTTCTTCCAAGTCATGAGAGAGGAGTTGATCATGTGAAACATTCGAAAGCAAATGATTTCCCATATTTTACTTTTCAATGCTAATTAACCTAAGCGAAAGCACCTAGATTAATCCTATCAAACATGCAATCAAGCCCTAGAAAGCTAGTCAATCATGACATGTTCAACGCATTAGACATAGAGAAAGGCTATCAACTCAAGTGTACAACTTAGTTATGGAAAAGTCCACCTAATTGCAATCCTCTTCAATTAAATTCGATTCTTGTCCAGAACCTTTACTACTTTTGATTCAAGTTACACAAAACGAAAAGTCGATTTCATGTTCTTAAACCTAGCACCAATTACATGCAAATCCTATAAGTGTCGACCCAAATAAGATAAACATATAAAAGTTTTCTGTAAAGCAAATTTAATCGAACAAACTCACATAAGCAACTTAGAATCACAATTATAGAATTCGAAAACTTTATTTAAACATAGAAATTGGGCTTAAACTTTGCCCTAAACATTATTGTTAACTAGAAACAAGTTCATATGAATTCAAACAAGGAAAACAAAAGATCATTACAAGGAAAAAGAATGAATTACACCGTGAGGGGAGATGGAGATGGAGATGGAGAGCTAGATGGTTGGATCTTGAATCTTGGAAGCAAGCCTTCAAGGTGGATGATGGAGGATATGATCTTTACGGCTCCTTCTTCTTCTTCCTCTCCTTGCTTGAAAACGCAGAACTTTGCAACTAGAGAATGGAGAAGGAAAATGGAAAGGAAATGGAGAGACAAAGAAGATGAAATGGATGAAGGAATGTGTTTTGAGAGTGAGAGGAGAAGTGTATTTATAGCCCAAAAAATGATGAATGGAGGGTGGAGATGAACATAAATGAAAGGCTAGATATGTTAGACAAATTTGTAAAAAATATCTTCCCACTTGTTTATCACTTGTTCAACTTGAATTGATTTTCATCCTCAAGATTTTCCACTTGCTTGCAACTTTGATTTTCCTCCTCAAGATTTTCCACTTGGTTGCAACTTTGATTTTCCTCCTCAAGATTTTCCACTTGGTTGCAACTTTGATTTTCCTCCCTCAAGATTTTCCACTTGGTTGCAACTTTGATTTTCCTCCTCAAGATTTTCCACTTGCTTGGAACTTTGATTTTCCTCCTCAAGATTTTCCACTTGCTTGGAGGTCCTAAAAATAGAAACTAATAAGAAAAATAGAAACTTTCCTAAAATGAAAAATGGCAACTTACTAAAAATGATAAATAGAAACTACAAAAATATAAACTTTCTACAAATAGGAACTTTCCCAATCAAAGAATGGAAACTTTCCTAAACAGGGTTTTAATAAGGAAATAACGTAAGAAATGTAGGGAAATGCAGTTAAAACGTCGCATTAAAATGCTCCTATCAAATTCCCCCACACTTAGCTTTTGCTAGTCCCTTAGCAAAATCACACTAAGACACACACTAAGACTCAACGAAAATTAAAGACTCTACAAAAACAATGACTCTATTGCCCTTCAACTTTTTGTCTCAGAAATCTCCTACTTTCACAACATCAAGATTAGCACTCAACCAAGAATCAATATGTAGATATTCAAGAGTTAATTAAAACATATAATCCACACATACACAAGTAGGACTTGGTTGTAATAATGGTGATGGTTTCTGTTAAGCATGCTTCGAACAAGTATGATTCATATCCTCACAAGGTATATCCACTCTTTCTTCTCTCAGAATTCAAGACAATGCTTAAAAGCTTATAATCACTCAATTATATGTGAGAGAAAATATTTTGAGGCAATCAAATAGCTCACATATATAAGAAACGAAAAGCACTTTGTGAATATAATTTTTTTAAAAAGATCTCATGAAGGATATCAATTACTTGCACGGATGGACCCAAGCCATAGGTTCAACTCTTGTAACTCATCTCCACATCAAGGGCTGTCCCATCTTAAGGATCAAGAAGGTCTTCTCAAAGGTTGTAATGGGGCTAAGGCTCAAGGTTTAAAGAAATGAAAGGTAAGGATTTATCAAAGTGTCCTAAAAACCTAGCAGAGCACATGTAGATGTAGAGACCTCAAGAAATCCACCAAGGCATTGCAAAAACGTCATTTTCCCTAGAGGTAACATAAAAGGGCCTAATGTCTTCATGTTGGGCCAAATCTTCATTGTAAACTTCCCTAGAACTATAGTGGAATGGACAAAGGCCAAATTTTTTTGTAGTGGGCCTTCAGTTCAAAGTAAACTCCAAAATCACTAAGTATGGGGGACTAAAATCCATAAACATTTTTCTTTCTTTTCTTTTCTAGCCGTACACAATTTTTTTCTTTTCTTTTCATTTTTCACGGCTTTCACAAATTTTTTCATGGACAAGTCTACCCCCACACTTGAACTTTCACCTCTTCTCAATCTTCTTTCTCAATGCCAAATCCTCAAGTAAAGTCCCAAAATATAGCTCCACTAGGTTTTTAGAACAAAGGGTAGGAGTGTAGCTATACTAAGGTTCAGGGTTAAGGATTTAAGGGTGATGAAAGAAAAGGCTTAATGTAAGCTCAAAGGGGTTTATCTAAGGGAGTCCCATGATGGGCACAAATAGGGACACATGCTTATTTGGCAATGGTGATAATTCCTAGGTTGCCTCTATCCCTTCCAGAATCAGGGCCATGTATTGACAAACGTCTCAACAAGCACAAGAGCGAATTATAGCATTCTTTAGTCCATCAAACTTAATCTATGGCAAGCAATCAATCAAATGAAAGAGTAATGAGATCATCAAAACATCGCCAAGAAATTAAGAATATGTTTTTCATTTATCACTCCAAGAAAAAGGGGCATGGCTCAAATATCTCACATGGGCTTTTATGAATCAAAACTCATCCTAACATGCTCATATTCTGTACCAAGGTTACGAAATCCATATCCACTACACATGCATGCATTTTTCATATATCTCAATTAACCAAAGAATACCATTTTAAAAATCATCTCAATTTTGTGATCCTCTTTTAATCATGATTTCAGAGATATAGAATCATCCTAGACAGTTGAAAGGGCATCCTAAGACTCAAAAACAAAAACAAAAGTAAAATTTTTTTTTCTTTTTTTTCTTTTTCAACAATTTAATTTAATTTCAACACTTAGGTACGGGAACAGGGAGTCTCGATGTGCAATGGGACTGAAACAGCTACCCTTTTTCAAGACTATGTTTAATCCAATATACCTTAGTGTATCACAACATCAATTAAAAACACAATCCAACATCAACTATTTTTTTTTTTTTCTTTATATACTAACTACTAAAAACACAATAAAGCAATAACCCTTCCCCCATACTTAATTCATGCATTGTCCTCAATGTATAAACAAATATAAATCATGCAAAGCATAAATCAAGCATAGAAGAGAAAATTAACACAACGAAACCTAAAACAACTTAAAATTCATGAAAATAAAATAGAAGGAAGAGTTCAAGAAAGCAAATCTGCGTTTGATGTCTCCTCCACAGCTACAGTTGAAATGGGTTGCCTCTCATGCAGCGCTTAATGTTTAAAGTCTTTCAGCCTAGACTTGTACCTCCATTTACTCCTTTGGAGGAGCGGTATGCGGGCGAGTGGCAGCCCTCTTGCTGGTTTCAGCCTTCGGAGGCGGGTCCTCATGTTGTGATGCAGTAGCGTCCTTGCGAGGAAACCCAGGAGGATAACTCTGCAAGTTATTGACTTCCTGAGCAAGCTTGTTTATTGCAGTGTGACAGCGGATCAAAGAGCAGTTCATCTCAGAGATGTAATCGATCATGCAATTGACTCTCCAATCTGTCACCATAATACCATCGCGGAGAGAGGAACGCAAATCATCAATCGAATCCGACAAGCTTTCCAGGGTGGCCATAGGCCGAGGAGCACGAGCAGCTGGTGAGGATGAAGACTCTCCGGGATGCAGTCTGGGAGAGCGACGAGGCAGAGGAGGGGGACTGCGGGTACGCTCACGGATAGGACGATGGTCCCATGGACGAGTAAGTCCAGCTCTAGTGGCCGCTTGACGACCTTCTTCTTCCAAAGAGAGAACACGGCGTTGATTGACGCCCCTGCGAGGGGTAACCTTGGTTCGAGCCATGAGGAAGTAGAAGGAATTTGAAACTGCACGCTTAGACAAACCTTAGTAAAATCTGGAGGAGACAAAAAAGGATGTATATGTAAAGCACAAAATAGGGTAGAAATCTCAACAAGCACAGGGTTTTAACAAAGCTTCTCCGGGAAGGAGAAGAGTTATGACAGTTCACGGCCCAAGAAACTCCCCCACGTGTAAATATTCCTTTCTTTTCCTGGATTTATGGCATGCTTTCGGCTATAGCTTGTCTGTCACGGATCCTCGAGATTCGTTTGATTCCCCCACGCGTCCTTTCTTTTCCTTGATTCACGGCAATTAAACCTGCTTTCGGCTGTAGCTTATCTGTCACAGCTCCTCGAGATCAGTTTGGTTCCCCCACGTGTCCTTCACGAGCCAACAGCTTTTCCGTGTTTTCGGGTGACTTTAATCCAACGCGTAGATTTAATCTCAGAGATCGTCGATCCAACGGTGGAGATCTGCTCACTCGTTCTATAAATAGGTGCATTCTGAGCGACTGTTCACTCCAAAAGAAAATTCTTCCGAGTTCCAGTCTTTCTCTCTCAACCCTTCAGCCTTTCTTTCGAAACTCAAATCCTTTTTTCATCAACATGGAACCACGAACTCTGCAACTAATGGAGTTACAAACCCAGCAACAAATGGAATTACAAGCCCAGCAACCAACCGAGGAGGGAGGAAGCATCCAAGCAGCCGGGAGTAGTAACCGGTGGGTGATAGGAGCATAAAATGTGACGTTTATAATGTTTAAACCCTATATTTTGCTAAGTTATTTCCTTTATCTTAATCAATTTAACTTAGTTAGTGTTTTTACAGGTAAAATGGAGATCTACTCATACTAGGAGACCTGTGGAAGACATGTGGAAGCATCTAAGAAGTCTGAAGAAGATCATTACCAAATTGAACACAAATTGTGCTTTAAAAATCAAATCCATTACAGATTCGGAAAACTGCCACTGCAGATCAGTCAACTTCAACGGAGTGTCAAAAATCGTTCAGAGCTCAGAAAATTATGATCTTTATATGGTTGGAAAGCTACGGATGTCTAGTTTCCAGAACTTTTTACAGCTCATCGATATCTATTTTCTAGAAGAAGTTATGACCGTTTTAGTGCACTGAGGTCAAGTCTGCCGGAAATCTGTTTTGTGTCAAAGGAGTTCAAACTCAATTTTGTTTCTTCATCATCTATCTAAGTTTGTTTTCAAACTTGAGTACCATTTGGACAGAACATTTAGACTGTTATAGTATAAATATCTATATCTTGTAATAGGTACTTGAGTGTATAGATAAGTACTTGAGTGTGTAAATATAGGTATGAAGACTTGTGTGGCATAAAGGAGATGGGGAAGCAACAAGCATGGCAGCTCTCATAATTTCAGCAACCATGTGGAGCTGCAGCTATGATCATTGAAGCCACTATAATGGACTTCGTACCATTACATTCACACTACAATGTATTCCTATAAATACCCTCTTTTGTGAGAATAAAAGGAGACCTTCCTTCATCAATTTTCCATCTTCTTCCTCTCTCAATTTTCTTATCATAGCAGTTTTCATATCTTCAAGGAGCTTAGCTGTGCCATCCACCCTCCTAACTGTGATCACCACCTTGTACCGCCACCTTGGAGCTGCTTTGGATCCTTGGGACGTAATCAAGGGTTGTTCATTCCACCATTATCATCATATCTTCACGGTTATGTGTAATTGTAGATAGAGAATTCTGTTTTTATTTTCTTTGTAAACTGAAATTATGAGTTCATAATCTTATTTTTGGAACAATTTTGATGCTCTTTTCAAAGTAATATTAGTTTATGTGTTCTTGATTTTTGTGTGTTTCATCTATATGAAAAGATAATCTGATTTTGTTTTAAAGAAAACGTTTACATGTTTTTGGTTCTTTGGTTCGAAACATAGAGTGATTGCATGTAATTGGAGCTAGCAATTAGGTTTATGCTTTGTAATCCTAATTCAAATGAGTAGTAAAGGCTTAGGACATAAGTCGAAATCAGATTGTTTATGCATTGAATTGACATGCTTTGTGTACATGGATTTGCATAATTATTAACCAAACTTTCACATGAACTTAATGATTTGAAACTTGAGTTTGCATGATTGCTTTGATTGTGTGAAACCTGTTTTCAAAATATATTGGTTAGGTGCTTTGCTTGATCAATTGTGTAAAGGGAAGTAAAATAAGAGACATTGTTTGCTTTTAACTTTGTTTCTTGGTTGATAACTTTTCATGGTATTAGTAAAGGATTAAGGATGCATGTAACAAATTGATCTTGAATTGTAGTGGATGAATTGTTACCAAAAGTTTCTGTTCATGTTTCCATTCATCTTCAACTTTTTGTTTTATTTTTGTTTTCCAAAATTTTCATTCCAAAACTCCCCAAAACCTTTATTTGATTGCGTGATATGTGTTCTTGTATATAAATTTGTGTTTTTAGCTTTTCGTACTTGTAAATATTTCAAATATAATCTGAAAATACCTTAAAAGAACTCGTGAACTTTGTTAAGTTTTTAGGATGTTAGTTTCAGTTCATGTGTGTTTTTCTAGTTAGTTTTGTGCATGTTAGAATTAGTTTTTTTTTAGATTTTGTGTTTGTGCTATATTTATTTGTATTTACTTATATTCATGTTCTTTGTTTTATTTTTGTAAATAATTCTTCTTATTGTTTAATTTCTTTATTTGTTTACACAATTACAGGTGTACCCTCAATCCCCGGATAGAACGATCCCTATTTACCATATACTAACGATGACATTTTAAAGGGTTAAATTGCGTGCTGCTTTGAGCGCGTCAATTTTTGGCGCCGTTGCCGGGGATTGAAAAATCACTTGCTAAATTGTGTCATTTATTGTATATATTTGTTGTATATAAATTGTTTAAAACTTAGTTTAAATTTTATTTATATTATTGAACACGAATTTTAATTGTAGGTTGTAAATTGAGAGGAATATGTGAAGTCTCTTTTGTTAATATTGGCCTAAACCCCTTATTGGTACCTAGCTCAGGTCCCTTAAGGTTGAGGGCGGCCTTTATTAACACTTGTTGAACTGTCTTCACACTTATGAACTTTTTCATCTTAGTAAGAAAGCCTATGTGAAATGGTGTCTAGGAAGGGGACAACGTTCATGACGGGTTTTTGAATCCAGAAGTGCTTGCAAATGGGCCTAAACCACTATGTGGGAGTAGCTCATGCCAAAATGGATTTTTCCTCTCGTGTTCGTCCTCCCCCACCTGGCCATTTCAGTAAGGTTGCCTAAACGATTTGAAAGGGAGTTTGTGTCTAGGCGACTATACTTGGGCCGCACGTCCACTTGATTTACCGCTTGGAATTTAATTCGATATCAATAATGTTTATAATAAAAGAAATACTTGTGAATACTCTATACGTGTAAATTATTTTGTTGTTTCACATTTTAAACTTGTAAAAATACTTTCACGTTTTTTTTACTCACTTGAGTACTTAACTTGTGTCTTATGTACAATATACTTGTTAATACTTGTAGTTTGTAATTAATAGTTATACTTGTTTTTATTTTGTATTTCTTTGTTAATTATAGTTACTAACTTTATTTAATGTAGGTACCGTCTGGCTGCAAGACGTAAAATACAAGCGCTACTTGGGAGGCAACCCATGCAAATCAGATTTGCTTTCTCTTTCCCTATTTCTTTTATTTTTCAATTTTTCTCTTTAGTTTTTATTTTAGGATTTGTTTTCGTAAATGTCTTCTATCTATGCTTACTTATTACATTGCATGCTTTTAATTGATTACATTGAGGATAATGCAATATTTAAGTGTGGGGGAAGAGATTTATATTTTTGTCTTTCATTTTGAGTCCTATATATATATTTGTCTTTTATTTTTGAGTCCTTTATATAAAAAAATAAAAAAAATATAAAAAAAAAATATAAAAAAAAATTTGCATTCATTCAGTCTTATTAAATTCAGCTATTTACAAAAAAAAAAAAAAAAAAATTTAAAAAAAAAAAAAAAATAATAATAATAATAATACTAAGCCATGTCTGCATCTCTGTAGAAGTTGAGACTGAGCTCAAGGGAAATGTGAGAGCCACCGCCATAACCGCCACCTCCCTCGGAAGTAGTCTTCATGTTGCCCAAGATGTCCTCACCATGCATGGGGAATAGTGGAAGGGTTTCAATCTCCTGGTGATATTCTCCTCGTTGTTCCATGATCGATCCATCAGCACCATAGCCGACACGTGACCCAAAGTTTAGATCAATGGATCTGTCAGTGGATCTGTCATTACTAGTAGAACCAGTGGAACCAAAATTGAGATCGAGAGATCCACCAACCGGAACGTTCCGAAATTCCTTCAACTTCTGCCTCTCACGAGCCTTGAGGTTCTGGAACCAAAAGAAGACGTTTTTGTCCTCGATCTGCCCATACTGTTTCAGATGAAGGCAGATCTCTTGAATCTGCTCTGGAGTTGGGTACTTAAAACCCTTATCATAGTAAAGGCCCTTGAGGATTCTTAGTTGAGGCGGTGTGGGAGCCCACCGGTTACTACTCCCGGCTGCTTGGATGCTTCCTCCCTCCTCGGTTGGTTGCTGGGCTTGTAATTCCATTTGTTGCTGGGTTTGTAACTCCATTTGTTGCAGAGTTCGTGGTTCCATGTTGATGAAGAAAGGATTTGAGTTTCGAAAGAAAGGCTGAAGGGCTGAGAGAGAAAGGTTGGAACTCGGAAGAATTTTCTTTTGGAGTGAACAGTCGCTCAGAATGCACCTATTTATAGAACGAGTGAGCAGATCTCCACCGTTGGATCGACGATCTCTGAGATTAAATCTACGCGTTGGATTAAAGTCACCCGAAAACACGGAAAAGCTGTTGGCTCGTGAAGGACAAGTGGGGGAACCAAACTGATCTCAAGGAGCTGTGACAGACAAGCTACAGCCGAAAGCAGGTTTAATTGCCGTGAATCAAGGAAAAGAAAGGACGCGTGGGGGAATCAAACGAATCTCGAGGATCCGTGACAGACAAGCTATAGCCGAAAGCATGCCATAAATCCAGGAAAAGAAAGGAATATTTACACGTGGGGGAGTTTCTTGGGCCGTGAACTGTCATAACTCTTCTCCTTCCCGGAGAAGCTTTGTTAAAACCGTGTGCCTGTTGAGATTTCTACCCTATTTTGTGCTTTACATATACATCCTTTTTGTCTCCTCCAGATTTTACTAAGGTTTGTCTAAGCGTGCAGTTTCAAATTCCTTCTACTTCCTCATGACTCGAACCAAGGTTACCCCTCGCAGGGACGTCAATCAACGCCGTGTTCTCTCTTTGGAGGAAGAAGGTCGTCAAGCGGCCACTAGAGCTGGGCTTACTCATCCATGGGACCATCGTCCTATCCGTGAGCGTACCCGCAGTCCCCCTCCTCTGCCTCGTCGCTCTCCCAGACTGCATCCCGGAGAGTCTTCTTCCTCACCAGCTGCTCGTGCTCCTCGGCCTATGGCCACCCTGGAAAGCTTGTCGGATTCGATTGATGATTTGCGTTCCTCTCTCCGCGATGGTATTATGGTGACAGATTGGAGAGTCAATTGCATGATCGATTACATCTCTGAGATGAACTGCTCTTTGATCCGCTGTCACACTGCAATAAACAAGCTTGCTCAGGAAGTCAATAACTTGCAGGAATATCCTCCTGGGTTTCTTCGCAAGGACGCTACTGCATCACACCATGAGGACCCTCCTCCGGAGGCTGAAACCAGCAAGAGGGCTGCTACCCTCCCGCATACCGCTCCTCCAAAGGAGTAAATGGAGGTACAAGTCTAGGCTGAAAGACTTTAAACATTAAGCGCTGCATGGGAGGCAACCCATTTCAACTGTAGCTGTGGAGGAGCCAACAAACGCAGATTTGCTTTCTTGAACTCTTCCTTCTATTTTATGAATTTTAAGTTATTTTAGGTTTCGTTGCTTTACCTTTCTCTTCTATGCTTGATTTATGCTTTGCATGCTTTATATTTGTTTATACATTGAGGACAATGCATGAATTAAGTATGGGGGAAGGATTATTGCTTTATTGTGTTTTTAGTAGTTTTTGTAGTTAGAAAAAAAAAATGTTTATAACAAAAGAAAATGTTGTGATACACTATGGTATATTGGATTAAACATAGTCTTGAAAAGGGTAGCTGTTTCAGTCCCATTGCACATCGAGACTCCCTGTTCCCGTACCTAAGTGTTGAAATTAAATTAAATTGTAAAAAAAAAAAAAAAAAAAAATTGAAAAAAAAAATGAAAAAAAAAATTTATTTTGTTTTTCTTTGAGTCTTAGGATGCCCTTTTAACTGTCTAGGATGAGCTTATATCTCTGAAATTAAGGCTAAAAGAGGATCACAAGATTGGGATAATATTTGATGATATTGTTTGGTTAATTATGATTTATGAAAAGCATATGAATGTGTAGTAGATATGGTGCATGCGTAACTTTGGTACAGAATATGAACATGTGGATGATAAGTTATGATTCATAATAACCCTTGTGAGAATTTGAGCCATGTGCCCTTTCTTTGTTGAGTGATTAATGAAAAAAATGAATTATACTCTTATTTTCTTGGCGATGATTTTGTTGATCTCATTATTCTTTCATCTTGATTGATTACATGCCATAGATTAAGTTTGATGGACTAGAGAATGCTAGAATTCACTTTTATGCTTGTTGAAACTTTTATGAATACATGTCCCTGATTTCGGAAAGGATTAAAGGCACTTAGGATTTTTACCACCATAGCCAAATATAGTCTGTGTCCCTATTTGTGCCTGTCATGGGACTCCTCTAGTTTAACCATTTTGAGCCTACTTTGAGCCTTTTTATTTCATCACCCTCAAAAATCCCTTAACCCTTAACCTTAGTATAGTTATATCTTTACCCTTTGTTCTAAAGATTTAGTAGAGCATATTTTTGAGACTTTGCTTGGAGTTTTGGTGTCAAGGAAAACTTTTGAAGACATGAAGAAGTTCAAGTGTGGGGGTAGACTTGTTCATATGTAATGTTTGTATGTATTTGCCGAAAAGAAAAAAAATCGAAAGAAAGAAAAAAAAGAAAAGAATATTACGGCAAAATAAAAAAAGTTGTGTTATTGTTTATGTTTATGGATTTTAGTCCCCATACTTAGTGGATCTGGAGTTTGTTTTAAAGTGAAGGCCCATTGTTGAGAAATTTGGTCTTTGTCCAATTCACACTTGTTCAAGAGAATGTTAGAATGAAGCATAGGCCCAACATGATGTCACTTGGCCATTTTATAAAGCATTGGAGGATACATGACGTCATGTTTGCATGGTGGATTCGAAATTTAGTCTCTCTACATTAATAAGTGCTCTACTAGGTTTTTAGGATACTTTGTGATTTTCCTATCCCTTTGTTTCTTTAAACCTTAAGCATTGGCCCCATTACAACCCTTCATAAAAACTTTTTTGATCCTTAAAATGGGACAGCCTTTGATATGTGGAGATGAGTTATAAGAGTTGAACCTATGGCTTGGGTTCATTCGTGCATGTAGTTGATATCTTTCATGAGATCTTGAAAAATTATTTTCACAAAGTGCTTTTCATTTCTTATATATGTGAGCTATTTGATTGCCTCAAAATATTTTCTCTCACATATAATTGAGTGATTATAAACTTATAAGCATGAGCCTTGAATCTGAGAGAAGAAAGAGTGATATATCCATGCGAGCTTTGAATCATGACTTGCTTGAAATATGTTGAGCTCCACCCACCACCATTGTTTACTCCCAAGTCTTACATGCTTATATGCGGATTATATTTTGTAATTAGCTCTTCAATATCTTGATGATGTGATTCTTGGTTAAGTGCTAATCTTGTTGACTTGAAAGTATGAGATTTCTGAGACAAAATGTTAAAGGGCAATAGAGGTCTTTGTGATGTCAACATCTTGTTCTTTGTCTTCGAATTTAGTCTTTTATGTGTGACGTTTTTCTTCTTTCTGTTTTGCTTTGTGTTTTACGTTTTTGGTTTCTTTGAGTCTTTGTGTTCTTTCCATACTTAGTCAATTTTTCGTTGGTTTCTTTGTTTTGTGTCTTAGTCTTTTTGGTTTGTTAGTTTTTGATTTTGCTAAGGGACTAGCAAAAGCTAAGTATGGGGGAATTTGATAGGAGCATAAAATGTGACGTTTATAATGTTTAAACCCTATATTTTGCTAAGTTATTTCCTTTATCTTAATCAATTTAACTTAGTTAGTGTTTTTACAGGTAAAATGGAGATCTACTCATACTAGGAGACCTGTGGAAGACATGTGGAAGCATCTAAGAAGTCTGAAGAAGATCATTACCAAATTGAACACAAATTGTGCTTTAAAAATCAAATCCATTACAGATTCGGAAAACTGCCACTGCAGATCAGTCAACTTCAACGGAGTGTCAAAAATCGTTCAGAGCTCAGAAAATTATGATCTTTATATGGTTGGAAAGCTACGGATGTCTAGTTTCCAGAACTTTTTACAGCTCATCGATATCTATTTTCTAGAAGAAGTTATGACCGTTTTAGTGCACTGAGGTCAAGTCTGCCGGAAATCTGTTTTGTGTCAAAGGAGTTCAAACTCAATTTTGTTTCTTCATCATCTATCTAAGTTTGTTTTCAAACTTGAGTACCATTTGGACAGAACATTTAGACTGTTATAGTATAAATATCTATATCTTGTAATAGGTACTTGAGTGTATAGATAAGTACTTGAGTGTGTAAATATAGGTATGAAGACTTGTGTGGCATAAAGGAGATGGGGAAGCAACAAGCATGGCAGCTCTCATAATTTCAGCAACCATGTGGAGCTGCAGCTATGATCATTGAAGCCACTATAATGGACTTCGTACCATTACATTCACACTACAATGTATTCCTATAAATACCCTCTTTTGTGAGAATAAAAGGAGACCTTCCTTCATCAATTTTCCATCTTCTTCCTCTCTCAATTTTCTTATCATAGCAGTTTTCATATCTTCAAGGAGCTTAGCTGTGCCATCCACCCTCCTAATTGTGATCACCACCTTGTACCGCCACCTTGGAGCTGCTTTGGATCCTTGGGACGTAATCAAGGGTTGTTCATTCCACCATTATCATCATATCTTCACGGTTATGTGTAATTGTAGATAGAGAATTCTGTTTTTATTTTCTTTGTAAACTGAAATTATGAGTTCATAATCTTATTTTTGGAACAATTTTGATGCTCTTTTCAAAGTAATATTAGTTTATGTGTTCTTGATTTTTGTGTGTTTCATCTATATGAAAAGATAATCTGATTTTGTTTTAAAGAAAACGTTTACATGTTTTTGGTTCTTTGGTTCGAAACATAGAGTGATTGCATGTAATTGGAGCTAGCAATTAGGTTTATGCTTTGTAATCCTAATTCAAATGAGTAGTAAAGGCTTAGGACATAAGTCGAAATCAGATTGTTTATGCATTGAATTGACATGCTTTGTGTACATGGATTTGCATAATTATTAACCAAACTTTCACATGAACTTAATGATTTGAAACTTGAGTTTGCATGATTGCTTTGATTGTGTGAAACCTGTTTTCAAAATATATTGGTTAGGTGCTTTGCTTGATCAATTGTGTAAAGGGAAGTAAAATAAGAGACATTGTTTGCTTTTAACTTTGTTTCTTGGTTGATAACTTTTCATGGTATTAGTAAAGGATTAAGGATGCATGTAACAAATTGATCTTGAATTGTAGTGGATGAATTGTTACCAAAAGTTTCTGTTCATGTTTCCATTCATCTTCAACTTTTTGTTTTATTTTTGTTTTCCAAAATTTTCATTCCAAAACTCCCCAAAACCTTTATTTGATTGCGTGATATGTGTTCTTGTATATAAATTTGTGTTTTTAGCTTTTCGTACTTGTAAATATTTCAAATATAATCTGAAAATACCTTAAAAGAACTCGTGAACTTTGTTAAGTTTTTAGGATGTTAGTTTCAGTTCATGTGTGTTTTTCTAGTTAGTTTTGTGCATGTTAGAATTAGTTTTTTTTAGATTTTGTGTTTGTGCTATATTTATTTGTATTTACTTATATTCATGTTCTTTGTTTTATTTTTGTAAATAATTCTTCTTATTGTTTAATTTCTTTATTTGTTTACACAATTACAGGTGTACCCTCAATCCCCGGATAGAACGATCCCTATTTACCATATACTAACGATGACATTTTAAAGGGTTAAATTGCGTGCTGCTTTGAGCGCGTCAGTGGGCTCCCACACCGCCTCAACTAAGAATCCTCAAGGGCCTTTACTATGATAAGGGTTTTAAGTACCCAACTCCAGAGCAGATTCAAGAGATCTGCCTTCATCTGAAACAGTATGGGCAGATCGAGGACAAAAACGTCTTCTTTTGGTTCCAGAACCTCAAGGCTCGTGAGAGGCAGAAGTTGAAGGAATTTCGGAACGTTCCGGTTGGTGGATCTCTCGATCTCAATTTTGGATCCACTAGTTCTACTGATGATGGTAGATCCATTGATCTAAACTTTGGGTCACTTGTCGGCTATGGTGTTGACCCATATTCCTCCTCACCCTTCAACACTAATACCAGTACTACCTCCTTTGGCACAACAGGAGGACAATCTTTCATGGAACAACGAGGAGGAGATCACCAGGAGATTGAAACCCTTCCACTATTCCCCATGCATGGTGAGGACATCTTTGGCAACATGAAGACTACTTCCGAGGGAGGTAGCGGCTATGGCGGTGACTCTCGCATTTCCCTTGAGCTCAGCCTCAACTCCTACGGAGATGCAGACATGGTTTAGTATAGAGTATTTTTATTATTATTATTATTTTTTAATTTTTTATTTTTTTTTTTTTTGTAAATAGCTGAATTTAATAAGACTGAATGAATGTAGTTTTTTTTTTTTAATATATATAAAGGACTAAAAAACAAAAAACAAATATAAATATATATTGGACTCAAAATGAAAGACAAAAATATTTATAGGACTCAAAATGAAGACGAATATATAAATCTCTTCCCCCACACTTAAATATTGCATTATCCTCAATGTAATCAATTAAAAGCATGCAATGAAATAAGTAAGCATAGATAGAAGACATTTACGAAAACAAATCCTAAAATAAAAACAATAGAGAAAAAATGAAAAATAAAAAGAAATAGGGAAAGAGAAAGCAAATCTGATTATATTCTGAATTGGGTTGCCTCCCAAGTAGCGCTTGTATTTTACGTCTTGCAGCCAGACGGTACCTACATTAAATAAAGTTAGTAACTATAATTAACAAAGAAATACAAAATAAAAACAAGTATAACTATTAATTACAAACTACAAGTATAATTAACAAGTATATTGTACATAAGACACAAGTTAAGTACTCAAGTGAGTATAAAACGTGAAAAATATTTTTACAAGTTTAAAGTGTGAAACAACAAAATAATTTACACGTATAGAGTATTCACAAGTATTTCTTTTATTATAAACATTATTGATATCGAATCAAATTCCAAGCGGTAAATCAAGTGAACGTGCGGCCCAAGTATAGTCGCCTAGACACAAACTCCCTTTCAAATCGTTTGGGCAACCTTACTGAAATGGCCAGGTGGGGGAGGACGAACACGAGAGGAAAAATCCATTTTGGCATGAGCTACTCCCACATTGTGGTTTATGCCCATTTGCAAGCACTTCTGGATTCAAAAACCCGTCATGAACGTTGTCCCCTTCCTAGACACCATTTCACATAGGCTTTCTTACTAAGATGAGAAAGGTCATAAGTGTGAAGACAGTTCAACAAGTGTTAATAAAGGCCGCCCTCAACCTTAAGGGACCTGAGCTAGGTACCAATAAGGGGTTTAGGCCAATATTAACAAAAGAGACTTCACCTATTCCTCTCAATTTACAACCTACAATTAAAATTCGTGTTCAATAATATAAATAATATTTAAACTAAGTTTTAAACAATTTATATACAACAAATATATACAATAAATGACACAATTTAGCAAGTGATTTTTCAATCCCCGGCAACGGCGCCAAAAATTGACGCGCCTAAAAGCAAGCGCGCAATTTAACCCTGAAAATATCGTTAGTAGTATAAGCAAATAGGGATCGTTCTATCCGGGGATTGAGGGTACACTTGTAATTGTGAAACAAATAAAGAAAAGTATTATTTACAAAAATAAAATAAAGAATAAATATATACAAGTAAACACAAATAAGGGGGGATTAGGATTCTTAAAATTAAAATTAAAATAAATAAAATAAAGAAAACGTAAAAACATATATACAAGGGTGGAACGCAAGGAACAAAGATCAAAATCAATTCCATGTAATCAAATTCGATTCAAACCCTATAATTGTTCTTCCAAGTCATGAGAGAGGAGTTGATCATGTGAAACATTCGAAAGCAAATGATTTCCCATATTTTACTTTTCAATGCTAATTAACCTAAGCGAAAGCACCTAGATTAATCCTATCAAACATGCAATCAAGCCCTAGAAAGCTAGTCAATCATGACATGTTCAACGCATTAGACATAGAGAAAGGCTATCAACTCAAGTGTACAACTTAGTTATGGAAAAGTCCACCTAATTGCAATCCTCTTCAATTAAATTCGATTCTTGTCCAGAACCTTTACTACTTTTGATTCAAGTTACACAAAACGAAAAGTCGATTTCATGTTCTTAAACCTAGCACCAATTACATGCAAATCCTATAAGTGTCGACCCAAATAAGATAAACATATAAAAGTTTTCTGTAAAGCAAATTTAATCGAACAAACTCACATAAGCAACTTAGAATCACAATTATAGAATTCGAAAACTTTATTTAAACATAGAAATTGGGCTTAAACTTTGCCCTAAACATTATTGTTAACTAGAAACAAGTTCATATGAATTCAAACAAGGAAAACAAAAGATCATTACAAGGAAAAAGAATGAATTACACCGTGAGGGGAGATGGAGATGGAGAGCTAGATGGTTGGATCTTGAATCTTGGAAGCAAGCCTTCAAGGTGGATGATGGAGGATATGATCTTTACGGCTCCTTCTTCTTCTTCCTCTCCTTGCTTGAAAACACAGAACTTTGCAACTAGAGAATGGAGAAGGAAAATGGAAAGGAAATGGAGAGACAAAGAAGATGAAATGGATGAAGGAATGTGTTTTGAGAGTGAGAGGAGAAGTGTATTTATAGCCCAAAAAATGATGAACGGAGGGTGGAGATGAACATAAATGAAAGGCTAGATATGTTAGACAAATTTGTAAAAAATATCTTCCCACTTGTTTATCACTTGTTCAACTTGAATTGATTTTCATCCTCAAGATTTTCCACTTGCTTGCAACTTTGATTTTCCTCCTCAAGATTTTCCACTTGGTTGCAACTTTGATTTTCCTCCTCAAGATTTTCCACTTGCTTGGAGGTCCTAAAAATAGAAACTAATAAGAAAAATAGAAACTTTCCTAAAATGAAAAATGGCAACTTACTAAAAATGATAAATAGAAACTACAAAAATATAAACTTTCTACAAATAGGAACTTTCCCAATCAAAGAATGGAAACTTTCCTAAACAGGGTTTTAATAAGGAAATAACGTAAGAAATGTAGGGAAATGCAGTTAAAACGTCGCATTAAAATGCTCCTATCAGTACTATTGTTAAAAATTTCTCTATTCTCTTTGTTGTTCACATTTAGACTGTGTTAGTGCATCCATATTTATTTCTATAAAAAACTCACTTTCAATGAATACAATTGTCGAGAATCCTAGCAGGCGTCTTAGCAGAGTCCTTGCACACAAGAAATCATAACCCTACTGTCAAGATTTTTCCTCCCTCAGTCAATAGTAACCACGGCGAATTCAAATCCGACCAACAATCACATTTTAAGCTATTTGTTGGATCACAGTTGCAAGTTGGCTGCTCCTATCAAAGCCAAGATATGTCTTATCATAATCTCCTCGACTTGGTCAAACTGTCACTACACACATAACCTATTTGTGGCCTTAATTTTAGGTGTCATGTCATGTCATCTACACATATAACATATTTGTCAAATCATGCCATGTAATTATTGAGAAAAAGACCATCTTATCCTTCTAAAATCTAATAACTCTAAATTATTTTGGCTTTCTTCTAAAAAAAAAAAATTTGGCTTTTTTTCATTACACTCATGCTTAGATTTAAACAACAATTTTTTTTTTCAATCAAGAGTAAAAAAAAATTCTTGTAATTCAATCAATAGATTTGCACATACATTCGATTTGTACAACATATGTATATGAATTCAACATTTGTTGGGTTCCTGCAAATTTTGAAAATATAATGTGAAAAATACATATTCTTATGATTTTATATATTCTTTTGTTCATTGTTTTCTCTTTATCTAGCTAGGGATTAAACGTTAGATCTGAATTTATTATTTTTTGTTTGTCTTTCCCTTATATTTAGATTGTAGATGTTAATTAATGGCTGCTAACGTGTAATTTTTTCTTACCTATTTATTTAGACATAAGTATTTCCCAAATTCAATTTACTAATGCAATTTTTTTTGGATGAAATTAATCAATATTTGGAAAGAAAAGTTAACATCTATTTCTTGACACATAATTCAATATATTAATGCCATTTGGGAAGAAAAATTAAAGGACATAATTACTTAAATGAAGAAAAATATTGATCAAAGAATCTGTAGACATATCTCTTAAATTAATACATAATTAATAATTAATATTTGTTTTAGAGAATCAAAAATTGAGAGGAAATTGATATATATACTCATTGATAATAGAGACCTCTTTATATAAAGGATTACAATGCATATAATCCGAATCATACAAGGAAAGGTAATTATACATTGAATAGGAATATCTATATCCTTCTAATTAAACCTTATTACCACTAGGTCAAGTAACCTAGGGTTTGGGTCAGACACACAAATAAGGATTTACTTGAACACTCCCCCTTGTGTCGCCCAAACGCAGTGCTTCTCTTTGCCTTGCTAAAAACATTGCCGAGTAATAAAAACCCAGTGGGACAAAAATAACCTTTGTCGAAGGGGAAAAAGACCACAACATACCCTTCACATTTTGAGACCATACATGTAGACACCTCTCCCTAATGTCTGCATCTCCTCCTGATGACTATGGTCATTGGAGTTCGGATAACTTCTGCAAACGATGCTACCAACATGTTTATTGAAAGTGGAATTTAGGCAATGACTTAGCGAGCAAGTCTGCCATACTGTCCTCAGATTGAACCTAGTTCACTTTGATCTTGAGGAGAGTCTTGTTGTTGCTGATTATACTTGGTGTTGTCGTTTTTTATGTAACTTTGCTTCATTTGTTCAAGCAGCGTTATCCTAAATGCTTGTAGGCTCATATGTGGTAGACTTCAAAGCACAATTGTTCGAACATGCATAATTATGGATCTAATCCATATACATTTACGAACCACTTCGTGAAGAGCAATAGTCTCTGCATTGTTCGAGGATATAGCGACTAGGGTCTATTATGTAGACCTCCAAGATATCATTGTGTTTTCCCATGGTGAACACTTAACCAGTTTGGGAATGACCTTTGTATGAGTTAGAGAGATACCCAATATCATCAAACCTTCCAAAACACATGTCGTTTTGGGATGGGGATAGTGGACGCAGGTGAGTGTTGGTTGCGTTCCTAGTGTGTGATGGATCTGAATCCATCATCTCTCTGTAGGGATAGAACAAGCCTATATCAATCGTACATCTCAAGTACCGAAAGATATCTTTTACACCAATCCAATGGCGTCGCATTGGCGCAAAGCTATATCTAGCTAACAAGTTCATTGTAAATGAGATGTCCGGTCTTGTGCATTGAGCTAAGTACAATAATGCGCTTATTATACTTATGTAGGGCACTTCCGCGTCTAGCACATCTTCGTCATCATCCTTTGGACAAAGATAATCATTTCAGGATCAAGACTACGGACGATCATGAGGGTGCTTGAAGGCTTGACCTTGTCAAAATGCCTAAGCATCTACCAACACGATGCTCAAGTTCCAAACTGAGACATAATCGTGTTCTCCCAAAATCTTTCATCTTAAAATCGGATTTCAAGTATTCAGCGGTTTCCTTTAACACTTTAAGGGCATCCAATGATAATGTTCAACACAAACCGCGATAAAATCCAAAACCTGTTATGGAAACGCGCTACCATATCCCTTCCCAATCAAGTAGTCACTTTAGTGAGCGTTTCAACCTCTTTGTAAACGCACTCCGTGGTCTAGAGCCACTTGACTTGGGTAAATAAAGTTCACCATGAACCATCATGTATATTCCATATCTAGATCCCCATAGAGATACGTAGTGACCACATTTGTAAGCTGCATAATCAGTTATTCGAAAACTACCAACCTGACAGGGCAGTGGAGTGCAATGACATCCATTACGAGAGAATATGTCTCATCGTAGTCGATTCCAGGGCGTTTCGTGAGAAGCCTTGCTCCATAAGGCGAGATTGCCTTCTCTTTTTCTCATCACGCTAACGAAGACCCATTAGCCAATAGGTTTTATGTTAGGAGGTGTTGGCATCACTGGCTCAAAAACCTTCCTCTTCGTTAGAGAATCCATCATAACCTAGATCGCATCTTTCCATTTAGGCTAAATTTCTCTACGTTGGCATGCATTCATCAACGGAGTGTGGTTCGATATCATCTAACTCAACAAACTCATGCGTAATGAAAACGCGATTACATCATCAATTATGATGGAGTTTCTATCCCACGTCTCTTGTACACTAGTGTAATTTTCAAATAGCTCTATATTCTCAGGAATAGGTTCTGACATTGAGGTGTCCCCCAACGATAACCATAACCCAAAAGATTCTCATAAGACTGATTTTGAGTCTTGATGATCAAATGATTGAAATGTGCCAAAGTATCCTTTGAACCCACGGGCCTCCCATGCATCCTAGCTGGGGCCATGGCCTATAACGCCAGAGTGCCACTCTTCGTGGCGTTGGCGTCATGCCTACCTCCGTGTAGGGTGGCGCTATGTCCTCTCGTAGGAACGTCCTTCCTTGCAGACATATTTGCAGCAGATGTGTGATCTCGTCACTTTAATGGGGATCGAGATGAGACATAGTGGGGACAGACCACGACAATTCCTATCGTTCCTGTTGAACATCTGTTTTTTTATCTCTCCCTAACGACGGGAAGACTGTCTTATCAAAGTGACATATGCAAATCCAGCGGTAATGAGATCAACATGGAAGGGCATTAAGTGGGGGACGATTGTTGGTGTCTTAAATCCAACGTAGTTGCCCATTCATCTGTAAGAACTCATCATAGGGCGTTATGGCTGCGCAATTGGTACATAAATGGCACACTCAAATATGAGTAAGTACGATACTTGTATCCAGTCACTAGCTGTAACGCAGAAGTAGATTGAGTGGCAGTAGGTCGTAGAAAAATTAGCATAGATGCATGCGATATTGCATCACCCCAAGCGGATAGAAGGAGGTTGGTGCGCATTACCAATATCCTGACGACCATTGTAGTCATTTCCGCTAGACCAATTGGGTGTGTTCATGGGAATATAATGTCCACCATTAGTCCCAATGCAATAACCATCGAAAGTCTTCGATGTAAACTCTCTAGCAATGTCAAATCCAGTTGACTGAATAAGATGATTCGGGGAGTGAGCTTGTTGTCATATGATATGTGCTAGGAGTTTAGCATAAGCATTCTTTACAGATGGACAATGGCACAACACGTGACCAGCGTGTTTGTGTCAACCAACATCATGAGATATTTAAACGTCTGCAAGTTGGTTGAACTAGTCCACAGAATCCCCATGGGTTATATGTAAGAACAAAATGAGTATTTACATATCCTTTGCATATGACGGTCTCAGTCCTAATTTCCCTAAGGATCCGGCTTTATAAAACGAGCGAGAGTCTTTAGAAGCAACCAATGAGGATTGTGGTTGAGCCTGAGCGTCTGAAACGCTATTTGAAGCAAAGTTGGTGATTGCAGTATCACCTAGGGAGCCATCACCATGATGGGTGCCATCCATGGCATCATGTATAGGGACTGTGCCAGCCCTAGGTTGGTGCTGGATTGCGGCGGCGCTAGAGGCAGCAGCGGCGATCACACTTAGTCTAGGAATCAACTTTTGATTCATGCTTTGTTTCGCTCAAGAGAAAGGATGTTCATGTGAAGTCTTTAGTAGACAGATCATCATATCATGACTAAGATGACCTATCATGTCGTGACAAAGCCAATATGTGTCTAAATCCAAGAGATTTTCTCTCATAACTTTATTGGATTTAATAGCTCGAATAGTGACATAGAGTCCACTAGAGAGACACATAAACTTCTCTAAGATGCGCCTTTGTTCACAATCGTTAGAGGTATTGCAAAGGAGCTCATTTTCGTTCTCTACATGCGTTTTCGCATGGAATCTGTTAGATATTCATAGGTGCGATTTTCCCTAAGAGCGTAGAGAGTTTCTGTGACAGTAATCAATGTGCCATTTGGCAAGGGAAACCTGGGCTATTCCATCTCCTTGAATTAATACTGATGGCCCAGCCATTGTAGTCACAAAGTCATATGCTCATAATCAAAATGGATTCATAATGAAAAGAACTCAAAATTTTATTCATAAGCCAATAGAGTTACATCATTGTCTCTTAACCATTAGGAGAATCTAATCCAAATGCTAACTAATGCAAAACAAAGGTAGTCGTTTGACTTCTTTCGGCAACTCCAAAATAAATATGACCAGGTGAGTATAGAGATGTCAGTGGAGCAAAACTCGCTTAAGTACCACTTATCTCAAAACCTTCCTAGACATCATAATCATTTTGAATGAGCCTATGTGAAGAAAACTAAACCAATGACATTTACTACAAAGTATATGGCAATTGCCTATTACATCTCTTGGAAAAATAGAGAATTAACAGAATTGGCGATCTATTGATCCCAGCCAAATTTGTAGTCTTCAACCTTTCACTCTAGATCATCTTCTTGATCTTCTAGTTCCACATCGTGAGCTTCTCTTGCTTCATAATATGTTTTGTAGGCGGTGAAAATTCTTCACGAGCTCTGCAAATGTGTGCCCAATGACCGGATACTCCACATCGGGAACATACATCTCTTTGCTCAAACTCCATTGATTGAGGCGCTTTGAAAGAGTCATTTAGACGCCTCCCCCTCTCTTTCCATGTTGACCTCTTCAGTTCCGTGTTCGCTTATTTTGGAGGTTACCTTCCCAAGTAGAGCGATTATATGGACCAGAATGTCCAGAAGTATCCCTAAGATTAGAGTTTTGCTCTTGGCACCCTTCCTTAGGAGCGCGACTATAATTGGATTCCGGAATATGCTCTGTTTCCACGGATATCGAATTATAGTTCTTCACAAGGATGTTGTCATGCTTTTCAGCGACATTCATAGCTCCAATGAGCTCATGAAACCTTGTGATTCATTCTGCAGTAACATTGATTCGATGGTTCTTAGCAACCATCAATGCAGAGACGGGGAAGGTAGAAAGAGTTTTCTCAATCAACATCGCATCTATGATCTCTTTACCACAGAATTCCATTAAGGATTTAATGTGAAGTGCTTTCGAGTTGTAGTCAAGAACTAACTTGAAATCATAGAAGCGGAGGCTATACCATCTCACTTCTAAGTCAGGAAGCAGGGAGTCACGGATGTTGCCAAATCTTTCTTCGAGTGAGACCCACAATCTTCTGGGGTCTTCTTCATTCATACACTCGTACTGGAGCGAATCATCCATACGACGAGTCATTAGGATGACTGCTGACAGGACCCGACCCCATAAACTACCCAAAGTCCTGGAAATGAGCTTGCGGGGCCCACGTTAAGCGAAATCCTACCGAAAATTCGGCATAACCTCCCCCAATTATGGGCTACCCAAAAAGTTCACAAACCTGGACATGATTAAAACTTTAACTTCTACTCAACCTACAATGCCATATTTACAATCCAAGCACATATATTACATTCGGAGAGTTCAAATCCCAACATAACCTCCGTAAGCAACAACAATCCGAACAAAAACATCCATCAAATTTAAAAAGGGTTATCAGAGCAACACTAATAACTAAGCCAATATCATACAAGGTAGGTTAAGTAACAACCTACGGACAAAAACAGAAGCGCTAATTTCCAAAGTCTCTAGAGCCTGGACGCGATCTCAGCAAATCTGAAATCTGGGCATTTGAAAATGAAGGGCCCAGGGGAAAACATATAAAATCCATTAGAGTGAGTGGACAAAACCGAAACAAAAATATGAAACAATTAATGGAATGCTTCCCCATTTCTCTTTTCAACAAAACCAACATGCAGCGAGACTCCATAAAAATTCCAACTCAATCCTTTTTCCAAAAAAACTCAATTGATGACTAGGAATGACTGCTTTCTAGGCATCTCATGCCATCTGGGAGGGACTGCCACCCAGGTGACGCATCGGAAGGGACTGCCAACCGGAATAGGAGGCGGTGGTTAGTTGGGACTGCCAACTAGCCACAGGTAGTAGACGGGACTGCCGACTAACTACCTCATGTCATCTGGAAGGGACTGCCAACCGGGCTGTAGTCTGGAAGGGACTGCCAACCAGACTATTACCTAGAAGGGACTACCAACTAGGTAAGATACGCATGCGCCAAAACTGGCCTCCTTGTCAACTGCTTTCTCTTTAAATCCTTTACTTTCCACAAAATCATATTTACTAAAAAATAGTAATCCCACTGAAACTTAATTCCATGCTGCATGCAATATTTAAACAAAATAAAAGTCCACTCACAAGTAGTCCCGCAGCTAAACCTGCTGCCTGCCCGTGTCCTCCTCGCTCGAGGGCTCAATACGTCCTGAAATAAATGGACATAATAATTAACCTTAAAGAGGAAACAATCTCAAGATCAAAACTCATTCCTTTGAGAATTAGTATTCATTCTATTAAAGAAATCTCACTCTTCAATTTGGAATTTACAATCTTGAATACGGAAATTTCCTTACAATTAAACGTCCACGCTTAATCTTTAACCTTCACAAGGATCGTTTCGATAATCTAATCAATTAAAACTCGATTCCATGACCAAAATCGATCACCAAATTAAACATAATATCCTTTCCAAAATTTCCGAATTCCTTCTTAACTTTCCCTATTTCCATTCACCAATCCATCTCTAAATCACAAATCCTCTCTAAATTTTTCTTTTCCAAACCACAAACTCAACTCCAAATTCCTCAACAAAATAGAACAATTCCGCAAAAACCTTAATAGTAATTTATCAAGAGATTTAGCCAAAATATTCATCAACTATAAAATTCAAAACATCCAAATCCTCCAAGAAACTCCAAACAATTAACCTCAAGTCTGAAATAACACTCAAAATCACATTAATGGGTTTTGGAGGGGCTGACAGAGCCTCCTCAGCACCACCACCATCAGCAGCGCGTGGTTTCACGCGCCACCACTCCAACACCCAAATCCGGTCACCCAAAATTCACCAACACAATCTCCTCAACAAGCCCAACAATCTTTATACCTGCAACATCAACTAAAACTAGGTAGAAGGGGTCGAAAATTCAATCCAAACTCGGAAAAACCCGACCGTCACTGTTCAACACCACTGTTCATCATCCCTAACACCTCCTCCGGCCAAAACAAGCCACAAGGAGGTCGGAAAAGTGTTCAATCCTTCCCAGCGAACCAAAAACACAAGGATTTCCTGCCGGAGACCGCCGGAAATTGAAAACCCAGCCGGAGGTTCTCAAATCCGATCGGCAAACTTCCCCCAAGATCATTCAAATCGAAGCTACCCAGCTAAAATCACGTACCTGAGATGAAAGAGGATGAAGAGAGGAAGCTGCGGTGGCCGGAGGCGAGTCCAACGAGGTCCGGCGGCGGAGGATCAGCCGGAAATCGGTTCCGGGTGCGAAGAAACGGAAGAAAAGAAAAACAGAGGGGGTTGGAATCGGGTTCTCCCGATTTCACTCTCTCTCTCTCTCCTTTTTAAAATTTCCTAATTCCCTTTTTCTTTAAACAAAACCAATATTTTAGTAAGGGACAGTACCCTCCAACACTTAAATTACAACTTTCCCGTAAAAACTCCGATCAATACAACTGCATGTCCACGAACTAAATTTTTTTCATAACCTACGACATACTCAAGGAATAATATGACATAACGGGCAAATTAAAAAGTCAACTGCTCGGTCAAACCCGATAAAAACGTACTTCATAAAAATAATTAAGGTACGGGGCCTTACAACTGCTTTCGCCTTATTTGCCTCTAAGGCTGCTCTATTTGCTTCCAAAGCTTAAGCTCGCTCAATAGTTAGCCAGTCCTGGCTAGGCTGAAGAATCGTATCCAAGATTCCATTAGCCTTGGGATGCTGGTGGACATCACGAACCCACCTGTGATATCCAGAACCAATTGTTCCCAATGGAGCAAAATCTAATTTGTTTAGGTTACTCATCCTGAAGGAGAACAAGAAATTAAGGTTAGTTTCGGACCGTGAAAGGCTACCACGAAAACATATAAAAAATTTTAGCGTAATCGCTTCCAAGAAATACAATTCCAAGAGGTATTGGATTAGATCGAAACAATGATGTGTTTGTGGTCGATCATAACTTCTCAACAAACTCTAAGTTTGGAGGACTCTACAAGCTCTAAGCTTGGAGTGAGCATGAACCTCCACAGTTCTGCTTAATTTGGTCTCCCCTATGATGAAGAAAGGGGGGTAGAAAAAGGGAGGTTGCAAGTCCCCGGAAAAAGAAGAGAAAAAGAGGAAAAACTCAAAAACAGGAACTTTTAGTAAAACATACCTCTTAGGATTGCAGAACGTATTTAATCATTGTCGTAGGATTGGAGATGAGCTTCAGTCCTAGTGCAAGCAAGCAGACTTGTAGGATTGCAGCGTGGTCGCGGAGTCGAGATCGCGGTCGAGCAAGCATGAGATCAAGCGAGCGTTCGCTGGTGCTGCAGGGGCAGCGAGGATAACCTGGTAGGGTTTGCTTTGAGTTGCGACATAGGGGTTGCTGCGTGGATGCTGCAGAGCTACGGGTGGCACCAATCGCACGGGCTTTTAGTGCCGGGGCGCACGCTGGGCTGGTTGTGGGCTGAGGATTGCAGGAGTAGCAAGCGAGCGTAGGGATGCGGGGGCAGCAGATGTAGGGCGCGCTTGAGGGGAGCAGCGAGCACCGGGGCGCGTAGGAGCTGCGGGCGTGAGCTGCGGGGGCACCGAGTGAGCATAAGGCTGCGGTAGATTTGGTGAGAAGAGTTTTATGATTTTGTTTTTTAGGGCTAGGGTTAGAGCTCGTGCTGATAACGTGTTTTAAGGAATCAGAAATTAAGAGGAAATTGCTGTATATACTCATTGATAATAGAGACCTCTTTATATAGAGGATTACAATGCATAGAATCCGAATCATACAAGGAAATGTAATTATACATTGAATAGGAATATCTAGATCATTCTAATTAAACTCTATTACCACTAGGTCAAGTAACTTAGAGTTTGAGTCAGACACACAAATAAGGATTTACTTGAACAATATTTTTTTTGTCACCAAATTAAATTCATTAATGTACTTGATTCATCCCCTAACATCTAAAAGGAAATGTAAAAGAGTAAAGTTGATGTTGAAATAGTATGTTGTGGCAAGATATATTATATGGAATTGAAAATAAAATTTATATTTACTTACATGGCATGACACTCAGGATTTGAGGCCATAAATATTAGGCCTCATTAAGTCCCGATATCATTGCCCTTACCATAAATAATGTTAAAGAGAAAATTCGCTAACATTTATTTTCTAGTTGCTAAAACTCATAGTCATGATAGAAAAGCTTGAAAACTGAAGCAACAATGGCGAAAACGAAACCCTAACTAGAGGAAAGAGACGAAGAACAGAGAGAGAAAATGAGAAGCAACTAGTATTAATCTCTTGGTAATTTTTACATTTGGTTTCTCAACACACATACAGAGTTGGATTACAACTCTTATACTAACTCCTATCTCTAACAAACTCTACAAATGATTGACACATGTACATTATCTCTCTAATAAAAGAAGCACATATTCAGATTATATTCTTCAGCTTAACACCAGTTCATCGACATTTTCTAGGATACAGTTTTTAATAACAAAAATAGAAGTTGGCATGTGATTTAAGGCCTAAGCTGTCCCGATGCTTACGCATCGCAACATGGTTTACGTAGCTCGCATTTGAATATTTGGTTACTAGTTCATCACGAATCAAACCCAAAACCCTTCCTCCACAACAAACAAACAAACAAATCAACAAAACTCTCTGATGTAAACATCCATCTACCCAAGAAAAAACCGCGAACCGCCAATGATTTCCTGCAGATATTATGGGATCGGCGAAGAAGAAACTGAAAGAAACCAAAAAAGCATATTCATCACTTTGTTTCCAGTCTGTACTATGATTTAAAGCCGTGGGTCACAAGCGCATAACTCAGGGCACAGAAACCGGTGGGAGGTAGTTGTAGGGATTGAATACCAGTATTAGCAGATAAATATTTGTAGCCATTGATGATTGTACAATTTCATGAACCAGGGCTCCACCTGAAATTAACTTCCTTTACGTGCAAGAGCGTCACTGTGATTGATTCCGGTCCGGACTGCCATACGTGCAAAAGGGAAATAAATTGACTCTAGAAAATGTCCAGTCAATTGTTGCTCAGAGTATCATAAATTAGTCATACACTGGTGGGTGTGAGATTTTACAAGAGAAATGAGGTTGTCTATGGCGTATATATTTGGCAATATATAAATTTACCTTGGAAAGGTTAGAGTTGGTATTTTATCCTGTAAATACACAGATCATGCACACATGCATCACATAAAATGCATAGGGACGTAATAAGATGAATAGTTGATACTCTGTAAAAACCAGGGAATGACCGTATGAGTTTTGTGGAAGAGACTCCAACTTATGAGATCTTATTTATTATTCTTATATATTACCCTATACATCCTGTGTAAACATCTGGTTATTAAGTTTAAAACCAGTTAGCTGTGGAGAGACCTAAAATCTTATTTATAATTGTTTTGAAATGTTTAAGTTTTGGGACGTGTATGTGATCTTCAGTTCAACAGGTTATGATGACATGTAAAAACCAAAACTAAATTAGAAACCTAAGATCTAAAGCATTATTTTGAATGTTCAAATTTTCGATGTGTGATCTATTTTTAACAGAGACGTAAAGACAGCTCGCATGCACGCCCTACTCTCCACCCCAAGTATTAATGGGTATTTATTCTTAAAAAAAAAAAATGCATTGAACATGTTTTTGAACCAGCACCATAAATGGTTTCTATATATGGTTTCTTCACAATTCCGCCATTGAAACAGCAATGGAGGGAGAGAGTATATGAATCAGGACAAAGTCTCGATCATTTATGATATAGTGATCGTTCATAACTATATCCCACACTTTCTCAACTGTTTTATTTTGTTATGATGATATCATTTACTGATATATGGTCCTGCTAATCCATGTCATCGATCAGCCAGCCATTTTAATGAGACTTCCAAAAACTATTAATTGATTAGGTAGCTGCATGTTGTGCCCCATTGATTTAAGTAAGAAAATTAGAAAAAGACCTGAATAGGATCTTTTGCTAATCTTCCAATTTTGTGTTGATGTCCACATACTGTTTCAAACTTTTACATTTATGTATTTTGTGGTATGACATACTTTGATTGCCGAAAGTTTTATATCTTTAGTTATGGGTTTAACGTATAAGATGGGAAATGAACTAATTTTGTAGATACATACCATCAATAAAGAATCAAATTAAGTCGTATTTCATGACTAATACACCACATATCAAGTTAAATCATGTGTCATATTATTACAATATCTTGATCCAGACTTAAAACAAACATGATTAAGTTATTAGAGACGGTCCTCTTCTTCATGTGAGCTCTCTATGATTAGTATTTACGATGTGCATTAGAAAGATAACAAAATCATAATCTAGAACGGAATAATTTGAAACATATGATACAATTATAAATTTAGCGAATAAGGTCCAAATTTTAAAAAATTTCTTTAAAACAAATTCTGTATTAATTAATAAAGCAGTTGTTAATAAAACTTTTAAGGTTAGTAAGTGTTGAGTAGAGGTTGAGAATTGAGTTAAGAGAGTAGTTAAGTTAGACTTCGATTTCCTAAAATAGTAGCCGTCAGCAAAGATAATCACAATCACCGCTTCATTAACTCTAACCTAAGCTCAAGTCTATGTCCTATTAAGACAAATCCCGGAAATTAGTAATCACCATCCATTTATTATAGATGCTTCTTCTATTATTGTCCCGTTCGCTTTATATACCTCTTATACGAGCAACTCTACAGTAGTGATGTGTGGACGGACCTTAAATTAATGGGAGAAAGATGAGCATAGACCCAACTAACTAACCCACTCAACCATATCAACTAGTCTTTCAAGATATTCTATTCAATTCAAAATCTCCATCTTCGGATCTTGAACTTTCAGATCTGCTAGCTCTAGTTAGCTAGCTATCTAAGCTAGCTTAACGTACAGACCCAAGGAAGAAGAAGCTCCTCGATCATCAGTTTCAAGTTTTCAACCAAACACAATGATGAAGCACAACGATGATCACAGAAACAACAAGGTCTTCACCTCCCCCAAGCTCGTGGCCAAGGAGACCTCCGTGGCCAACTCGTCTTGCAGAGTCTACTACGGCGCCTCCGTCGGAGCGGTTCCGTTCATGTGGGAGTCGCAGCCAGGTACTCCTAAGCACACTCTTTCCGAGATCTCTCTTCCTCCTCTAACTCCTCCTCCTTCATATTCCTTCAACACAACTCCGAAACACTCGTCCTCATCCATGCAAAGAAGCGGCTCTAGAGCTAAAGCGCTTCTGGACTCCATTTTCCCTAGGGTGCTGAAATGGAGGAAGGCCGCCCGGAACATGTCGCCGTCTTCTTCTGTGTCGTGGTCGTCGTCCTCATCCTCATCGTGCTCGTCGACTTCTTCAAAGGGCACCCAGAAACATTACTCGGTTTCGAGGGTGCCATTTGGCTACGACGACGAGGATGAGGATCTAACGAGGTCCGGATCGCCTACTTCGACTTTGTGCTTTGGGATTAAACGCAGAGGTAGTGATTACTTCAGAGGCTGCAATTCGGTGCCGAAGATCATGTTTGCCTCCATGTCCATTGGTAGCCATGACCAATCACACCGAGGTCGTACTGCTGAGAATTGATATATTCTATGTATGTTCATCGATTGTGTTAAATCTCTTTTTGTATTAATCTGTGGAACGGTATGTGTGTGTCCATTAATTGATGTCATATATCTCTATGATGTATTAATTCTTGAACATAATCCATGAAATTATTTTTGCACTTCTACATTCTACCGATCGATAATTGAATCAAACTCTTGTCATAAGCATATATACATTTCATATATACATTAGCCAAATAATCAGTAATTCGCGATGTAAATCACTAAATCCTACTAGTTATTCGGGAATGATACTAGTACCTTCGTTAGTTTGGAATCAGATATATTTATATACACATTATTTCACTTATCAGAGCCGTCTCAAAAGTTTTCGAGGCCCTGTGCAAAATTAAAAAGTGAGGCCCTCTTTTTGCGGTCGTGTATGAATATGCCATTGAAAATTTTTGTTATATAGAGAAAATATTATACAAAATTATTTTTTAGATTAAAAAAAATCTTTTATCTTATATTACCTTTTCACTTCTTGAAAAGAAAAATTCAGACTAAAGCTTGTTACAAAAATTTCATTAAAAGAAGCAACATTACAATTGAATTATCAAAGATAAATAAAGTATGGGCCCTGCAGTATCCACCAAAAAATAAAACCAGGAAAGTATGGCAAGGGAAGGGGGAGAAGGAAAGAAAAAAAAAATTGAAGCAAGTATCCACCAAAAAATAAAATCAGGAAAGTATGGCAAGGGAGGGGGAGAAGGAAAAAAAAAAAGTAGGGGGAGAAGGAAAGAAAAAAAAAATTGAAGCAAGAGACATGCAATTGGGGGGGGGGGGATCGAACTCCTAAAGAGGAGGAAAAACAAAGGTTCAGTGCCACCTGAACAACAACTAGATTATGCGTTGAGGCCATTCTCTATATGTGTTAAAGCTTCTTAGAACTTGAAGTAGGGCCCCAAAATTTGGGGGCCCTGTTCTGTCGCTCATGTTGCAATTGCTCTATGCCGGCTCTGTCACTTGTAAACGTTTTGTTAAGCACATTGTTGCAGTGGCAGGCGGAAGATCTTATGGGAGAAGGCATATATATAACTAAAATCGTGGCTTAAGTTCGGTATAAAATACCCCGAAGAAGCGGGTAGTTTAGGGGAATGCATGTTGTGCACTTTTGCATGTGGATATGAAGCAACCTGAATAGTAAAATTTGATTTTAGAATGAGCTAGCTAATTACTAGTTGTATTATAGTACTGTATATTATGTGTAGACTTGCAGAGTACAATGTTATGGTCTTTCCAGCGTAAGTAGTTGATTGTTCATGTGCTAGCATTGATGATGCACATGGATTGTTTATACTCCTAGTTGCATAGAAGTTATTCTTATGCATTACTATATATGCCAAGACTAAACTGATCGAAGACTAACTTGGAAGAACTTGTACAACCTATACACGGACACATAGAACTTAGTTTAGCTGCAAACCCTAGTGTTATCAATCCTATTCTCCTGAAAATTCATGGTTTTGAGTCGATTAACCAAACCCTCTGCCAGCCTATGTGCTCTCATCGTCGACGAAATAGCGGGTTCCGGCCGTTGTGTCCATTGTGGTTCATGCCTTCGAGTAAGGATTTCTTTGCTGAATATTACGTCAAATTTGGAGTCTGTCATATTGTTATAATGAAGCAGAAGAGGGAGTGAAAACTATGGTAGCTCTTCTTTTATGTTGTGTTTGGCTAGAAATTCCTATTTGTGTTTAAGATTGAAGGTGGATGAATATAGGCTAAATTGATAAGTGGTGTAGCAATCAAATCTTAGGGTGCAGCACTCAAAAGGACCACGTTTCAAATGTGAAAATTAAACTAATTAAAGCCTCACGTGACCAACTATTCAGTATTTCATGGAGTCTTTCAGAGAAAGCTAGGAGATCGTTTGACTCCATTGGAGTATTGGACTACGTTCGAATCAAAACTTTGGGCCTTCTCTGTTGGACTACAATGGATTTCCCAATCATTGAAACTTTTGTAGCTCTGTAGGTAGGAAATATGGATATATGGTTTTCATTTAGATTGATCTCTAGGCTCCGATACATTTCGAAATTGAGAAAATTCTACTAGGTGCACATATATTAGAAATACAATGGAAGTGGTGGGAGACTGCAGGGGTTGTCAAAATTCTAAAACAATATGATGCTATGTACATTTTACAACCAAAATTCATTCATAGTTTATAATTTTTTTGATACGACTATTCAGTTAGTCAAGTACATGTTTAACCTCATAATTTAAAATCTGAAACCGGAATAAGACCAAAGTAATGGATTGAATACCAAAATAAGTTCAGGTAATGGATTGACCAAAATAAGATCAGGTCCTTGATCTATTTTACACACAAAGAATGAGAAAGAACCAAGTGCAAGTTCTAGGTGTGCGCAATTTTGTGGACAAAGCTGAGAATTTTGAAAGAATGAGAAAGTAGAGGTTGGAGATGAGAGAACATCGGCCGACTTGTTAGCCTTAAAATACGGGTCAAACAAGAGTAATAATCAGATGGTTTTGCCATTTAAATTGCTTGCAATCTAAGCAAAATACCGTTATATACTTATATATGTTACTGTTGTCACACATAAATAAAATACTCTTCCAAATAAATTAGTTATTTTCTTCCTTCCATCCACTGTTCCAAACCCCCCCCCCCCCCCTTCACCACCCACTTTGACATAACACATCTCAAAATCACAGCTAAGAAATTCCCCCATCCCTACGGAGTCCTCCTCGATCAACTGATTATTGACGCTTGGTCACTGATTAGATCATTCGAGACTTGTCTTAGTGCATGCTGTGTACAATCTGCATTTTTAGGACTTAAAGGAGCAGGTTGTACGTACTATTGATGAAGTGATGAAGTTAATTACATGCAGTGTTCGTGTAATCAAGCTAATTCAATCGAGACTTAAACTGATTTAACTTTGTGTACAGTCAAACCTGAGAGTGCCATGTTATAATAGCGCAAAATTCGAAATAAATGCATTAGATTTCTTCTTAAGTATATAATCTGCTAGATTAGAAGCTAGCTAGCATTGAACAAAGTGTAATAATTTGAGCTGTTGACAGCAGAATTTAAAATCTGGGGGTTGAAATAAACTGCTATATATATGTTATATTAATCAGAATACTTTCCTTACATGAAATTGTTGGTGAGTTGTCCAAGCTGAAAGAAAATTGAAGCACCTGTATCAATTAGCTCTCAGCTAAAAACGAAAGTCACAACAGCCTACAATGAAGGATAATAACTTATCTGGAAGGGTACGGTGTCCAGTCTCTTTCTCATGTTGACATCCCAGATGGATCCATCAGCTCCTTGAAGCTAGACTTAATCGATCAAGTGGGAAGAGTTTTTGCAAACAATTAATGGCCAATGACTTGTTCCATGATGATACTTGTACCCATCTTTAAGGAATTACGAGTTTGAAGAGGACAGGAAAAACAAATTAAGTTCACAAGCAAACTTCGAAGAATCAGTTGTTTGTCCCATCAATCAAAATTGAATTGTCCCATTTTCTTGTGTAAATATCAGATAGGAACCCGAGATGACTAGATTGGTAAGCAACTTGGCATCATATATAAACCCTTGATTCTGAATAAGGGTATGTAGATTCTTATTTCTAAGTATTTCATTTGAACATATATAGATATATATATAATGATATTGGAGTGAAATGATAAACCGATGATGTGATATAAATAATAATTTATGTTAATGAAGCAAAAATAAAAACTCGGATATGTATGTCTATCTCAGTGTGTGTGTGTGTGTATTTTTTTTCCAGACGAAGAAAATGTCATTAGTGTAGATTTATACAATTTCTCCCACAATGTGACTATCTAATTTAAGAAGGGGAACAAATTAATCCATAGTTGACAAATTGACCGAGTCATATATCTAGTTAATTAAATACTCTACACGAACAAGAAGAATCAGATTGTTAATGGTTGCTTAGTGTAACTGAGTCTTAAATAAGTCTTTGCTACATATCTTACTTCAGGTGCCAAAATTTGCGGTTTTCATACGGTGACACTGATCAAGTGATCATATATATAAAGTTTTCGTTTTGGGAGCTAGATCCCAGATATGGCTATTTAATCAAAGGTGGGTTCTTGATATTGACAAGAAACTAACATGCCCAGTTGCCCTTAAGATTATGCATAATACTGTTAATTGCAACTATCTAGCCTAATACTGTTAATTGCAAAATAAAAAATAAAAGAAAGTGAGAATATTAAATTCATTTTGTAAATCACATATTAAACTTTAATCATCGGAACTACTCATTTAACTAAACCAAGTGCTCCTGAAAGGCTTATGCAAAAACAATCATTCATTAGTGTATAGGCGGTTGCGATCATTGTACAAATCCCTAGTGAGACTAATGGAGAACTGCCCTTTTCTCATTTGCTATTGATTTTGTAAGATTTTGTTTAGCAGTTTTTGGTTCATTGGTTGTCTAAAGTTCTCTAAATAAGAAATTAGAATTTTCGAAACAATCATCATTTTCATAGTTTTACCTTATCATTCATTTTCAAAACTTACTTATTGCTCCATTTACCTATTATTCTACCACTATCCAATACTTTTTTTTATATTTTATAAGATATGAATTACTAATACCATCTATCAATCTCAATATCTAAAACTTGAGTGAAAAAATAATTGATTAATATATAGGATTCCTGAGAATGAAGCAAAGACTAGCACCACATGCCTGGCATGAAATTGATCAAAATGCTCGAAAAGATTCTGTAAAGTCAAAACCCATTTAAGGGCTCACACGTGAGCGATGGGAAGTCACAGCTATACTACATTACTAGTTACTAGTCTTCTCTCACTATCTCTCTCTCCATTGATATTGCTTCAGGCTCATCAGAGAGCTCTGTGGAAGAACTATAACTCCTCAAATCCTCGTACATCAACCTAACAGATCCGAACCATCATTTCACCCCAACATGTTGAGAATATATACATCTCACATGGAAAAAATTGGACATTGCTTATGAGTTTATAAGAATTTGGGCCACTTCATCTATTGCCAATTGGTTTTGGATGTAAACCATAAATTACTTTATCATGGTATCAGAGTAGGTTATCCCACGTGTGCATGTCACATGGCCACACGGGCTTCACGTCATACAAAGTTGTCCGCGTGTACGGCTTGAAACTTCACCACACGTACAGAGACGTGTTGAGAATATATACATTTCATATAAAAAAAATGAGACCAAAAATGAGACCTTGCCTGTGCACCCTAGATTATTACTTTATCAAAACAAATCAAAATTCAATCCTTGATCGACTTCCCCTACTACTACTCGATCAGTCTCTCCAAAATCCATTTTGTCTCTTTCTTTCTTTCATATAAAAACATAGTGTTAATTTAACACTAGCTATAGATAGTGGACCACTTTTTCTCTTACTCATATCTTGCCTTTGAAGTACACTCTTTTGTACGCCCTTATTTTACAATTCCTACCTTCACAGCCATAGCCCTCCCCTTATTAATCCCCTTCTCCCTCTTTCTCTTTTCTTCTTTAGCAACTCAGACACCGGAGCATGCCTGAATGTCCAGAGAAAGGTTATAACATACTATTATATATTTCTCTCCTTTTGTTTTTCTTCTCATGATGTTGAGGATTTTTGCTGATGGGTCTTGCGGGTTTTACTTGTATGCAGGGAGAGATTTGATTTTGATGAGATAGGGAAGAAGCTGAAGAGAGAAATAGATGCTCCTAATTCTTCTTCTGCTCATCACCATCATCAAATGGGAAGAAGACATATGTTGGGTCCCCCCGGAACCCTAAACACGATCACGCCATGTGCAGCCTGCAAGCTCTTGAGAAGAAGATGCGCTCAAGAATGCCCTTTCTCTCCCTACTTCTCTCCCCACGAACCCCAGAAGTTCGCCTCCGTCCACAAAGTGTTTGGCGCCAGCAACGTATCCAAGATGCTTATGGTAATTAAACCACAAAACACTGTCGCATCATTTGGTAAACAAATTTTATTCAGTGAGTCCACACGTATCTATTTACTAGAGTGATTAACGGCAGGGTTTTAATTGTTTAGGAGGTACCGGAGAGTCAAAGAGCAGACGCGGCGAATAGTCTTGTGTACGAGGCGAACGTGAGGCTAAGAGATCCGGTGTACGGATGCATGGGAGCGATTTCGGCTTTGCAGCAGCAAGTTCAATCTTTACAAGCTGAGCTTAATGCTGTGAGGGGTGAGATACTTAAGTACAAATATAGGGAAGCAAATCTCATGGATCCTTCTTCTCATCATCATCATCATCATCATCAAGTGGCAGCTTTGTTCTCTACTACTTCTGGGGGAGCTGTTTCAGTTGCTTCCCTCCCACCGTCCACACAGCCGCCACCGCCACCGCCACCGCCTCCTCCTCTGCCTCCTACTTCCTCCTCCTCATCTATGTACACTCAACCCAACAGCGCCGCCGACTATAGCACCCTTTCAAGTGAAAATGTTTCCTACTTTGGTTAATTATGATTCTAATTAACTAGACTGATCAATTGAATTAAGAGAACTATCCCATTTAATTTTCTTACTATGATGATTCAAGTGGAATAAAATGACATGACAGAATTATATATATTGGTACTCGTCAATGCTTTTGGGGTTTTAATTCTTAGTTTAAGTCCATTCTAAGTAGGTCCATACATGATTGCATATTAATTTGTCTGTGGATGACTCGATAATATGTTGTAATGTTCCTTTCTTCCTGTTCTCTATCAATTAACTTCTTTCATCACTTTTCCTCTACTTATTCCTATATATACTTATATAGTATCGAACGGCTATGAAATTAAAGTACTTGCTCTTCCATGCAATTATGGAGCTACTGATCTCTGCGGTGATGTTAGGTATTTGAGATTAATGGTACTGCATTTTTGGACCAAAACTTATAATGGTACTGGAAAATAGAAGTGATTTGAACTTATTTTGCACTGTTCTTCGTGCAACGGTAATGTCTAGTATTCTGTGGTTCTCACTTGATTAATTTGTTCATTGGGGAACATATAATATGAGATATATACTGTATCATTGATTAGTTTTCATCGGTAGGAAATACTGTTTTAAGGCCAATTAAGCCTAGTATATTAACACTGACATGTATATGTGTGTATGTCTAGCTATATATATATAATTAAGAATCAAATTATACTCAATTAGATAAGTTGATTAATTTTGGGTTGTCATTACCACGAGTTAATGCCATGGCAGTGGTAGCTAGCTAGTTGGTAGTGGTAGCTACACCTTTTTAATTTGATTTATTAATACAATTAATGTAGGAGTTACACAACAACAAGGGGTTCCTCAAAAACAAATCGAATTAAGAAACATACAGCTACAAGGATAGGAAATCTTCCCCATCAATGCTAGCTAGACTACTCCCATACAAACACCAGAAAAAAGTGAACTTAAGACCTAGCCTCTTCCAACAAAATGTAGAGACAATTTAGTAACAGTTCCTGAGGTAGAAATTATTCACGCATTACCATCCGGCATTGGTAGGTAAACCCAAAAATTTGTCTCTAGCAGTCCTACGAGAGACAAAATAATTTGTCTCTAGCAGTACGTCCTACGAGAGACAAAATTTCTATCGGTTAAAGGAAGATTGACGTAATCCTCTTCGATCTGTCGGAACCCTCTCTAAAACCTTTTACCAAGCATACATTGAACTGGCAGTAGGACTACATTCTTATACTTGGAACAGATTGATTATGTCAATGGCTACCTCACTAATTGAGACTTGGTTGATTGAACCCTTTTGGGTGTTAGGTTTGCTGAAGGTTAGTTTTGTAAAAAGAAATATGTATAATCCACACGACAATGCATACAGATATGTTGCTATTTAGTGAAGTTACAGCATATAATTTGTGAAGTAGATCCATGTATGTATTTGTTGGACGGTCAATGGTCTTGCCAGCTAGCTAGCTTAGGCATGCAGATCGATTAATATTTTTCTCAAACCCCTGCAGTTTTAGTTTCCTTGGCGTGAGGATTTCAACCCAAATCGAAGGGCGAAAGATATAGGAACCTGAATTAGTCACATAAGCAAGAAACCGCACAGAATTTCAGTCAACTTTATAAAGATTTAGGGAAATTATTCTTTCGTCAATATTTATTAAGATATATAGATATATACATTATACAAACTCTTGTTATATATGTGCTGAGTTTGGTCTCCTTCATCCAAGTATCTAGAAGAGAGATGGTGATGGAATTTGGTGCTATGTCATGGTTGCTTGGGATAGTGGCTTCTTAATTTGTCTTCATACAACTCCCTCTGTTTCATTGAATCATTTTCTATGTTGAAAATGATTTCAAGGAATAATGTGATCGATCTTTCCTTCTATTTGTTTCCAAAATACTGATTTATATATGCATATGCCCTCCATAATACAGCAAGATACTGCAAATAGTTTTGAAACCAAGGGAATCAAGTTAATACTATGATAATGAATTGAAGTCCACTATTGACTTTGGCAAATGGACCAGATTAATTATAAGGTATATGAGAGACTACAAATGGGTAGCTTATATCCCTGATATATGATGATCGAGAGGCTCTCATTTGTTAATTTCAAGTTTCTCAAACTCGAACCTATCAATATCCATGTGAGTAGAGGATTCCCAAGGTCTAGTACCTATTCACTTACCATGCATGCCATTGTATGCTTAGATCTCACTCAACACCTTTGCAAACAATTTGATGAATGATATTCATTAACTGGTAAATAATCGGTCAATTACGGGTATTTCTTCTGAAAACTCTTTTTCTGTATATAGTCATGTTAGCAATGCATTTTTCATTCAAATGTTGATACGTTTTAACATAGTGACATTTCTCAAAAAGGATGTTATGTGGTACAAAGATGGCAATATATTCATCGTCAGGCCCTTTTTCCGATCGAGTGATTGATTATGATTACTTAATTAGCAGCCCAAATGAGAAAGTTATGAATATACCTTGCTAACTTCGTTTCGACTTTCTATAGATTCGATCATAAGGTCGGTGGAATTTTGCTATATCCAGTAGTGCATGCATCGATCAACCCGGACCAGATAAAACCTAGCTCTCAAATTTTCTCCTTCGATCAATTGAAGCTGTCAGCTTAAGCCAGCTTAATTTATAAGTACTACATATTAGTTGTTGATATAAAATAGCTCAGATGCTTACGGATGGCTTTAAATTAACTGATAAGTTGCAGGGGCTCTTTAAAATCTATCAGCATGCAGTCTTATATAAAACGCTGGATATTCAGAAACAAAAGAGTAGCTTATGATAATATACAGTTTTTCTCAAAACATATTCATGAGAAATCATATAAATAATTTGACCCATGTTTCCCTCTCTGTATAACACATGGTTGCCCTCAAATCTCGAGGTGAAAATTGAAGGATATAATATACTAGGCTATAGCTGTAAAAGTCATGCAGAATATTTCGTACACATTAATTAGGTTTATAGGAGATAGCTACAGAGAGAAATATCGATCACAAAATAATGGAACCCTAGCCTCTTGGGCATATTGGCAAATTAATTAGACTAGAACACAGTGGAAAGAGTTTTATATTTTAAAATGTTGAAGCACTTTCTTGCACTGAATTTCAAACAAATACACACATGATGATCGACTTTGGGAAGTTTGAAGAATTGGAAATTATTCTATGCACCGACGGTGTAAGTGACCCAACCCTTATAAAGGTGTATTTAATGCAATCTAACCATTCATTTATGTTGGTGCAAGTGCACGGCGGTGCTCTGAATAATCTCTCTTGAATAATATATATGAGTTTCTTGACTGCAGGGTTGACAATGTTCTGTCAACAATATATATATATATATATATATATATATATATAAGATTAACTTAATTACTCCTTAATAGTGAAAATTCTTCTATGCATTGTAGACAGTGCAAGTGACCAAACACTTATAAGATGATCTAAACCATTGATATTTATAATCAATATTTTTTCTAATAACCAAAATATGTATTTGATGTAATCCAGTCATCTATTTATGTTTTTTTTTTTTTTTTTTGAATAGAAGTTGAAATCAATAGATCAACAGCCAGAAAATGGCTAAGTCTACAAAGCTTACATAAGAAAGCCAAGTAAAAGACTACCCTATCCAAGCTATAGCAAACTATTAGAGTCTCTGATGCGCTCGCAATTTTGCAAGCCTATACAAAAGTGATTAACCTCGTCTCCTACGGAAGAAATATTCAACTAATCCTTGCTTGCCAGGCACGCAATTGTGGTACAAACACTGATTAGAAACGTCATAGAAGACCTATAGAAGCTTCACCACCTTCGCATAGACTTGAAGGAAATAAAGCAATTGTAACTAGTAAAGAACCAGCTCCTTCCCTTTCGGGTTGGAGCCTGTACCACCACCTGCCTTGTCTAGCTTTGGGAGAAGCTTTTTCTTTACTGCCCTATTCTCGTCCCCCTGCTTTACTTTCTTCTTTTCACCATAAGGTTGCTTGTTCCGACTACCTGCAGGTCTCCCCCTTTTCCTTTTACCTGAATAGGTTGTTCCTCATTGTGCATCACCGGTACCAAACCCAGATGTTCTGGTTCCAGATTCAGGTTTCTTTTTCCAACAGCTAGGCCCAACTTAAGCTTCTTTGGAGAGATCATGATAGTATCCTCCTCCCTTTGTCTCCTCTGCCCTATAACACTTTCTGGGACAGCCATCATCTCAGGCAGCTCTCTGATATGAGCTGGACGTCGGGGCCGTTGTATCAGCACTGCCGGATTGTAAAGCAATCGCTTCGGCAGTTGGTTGGGAAGCACAGTACGGAAGACCACATCCGGACCTCCCATGTAAACCCTAGCCCGAGTTCCTGCACACACTGTGCTAGATGATGCCGAACCAGAGGTCGAGTTATTGTGCCCCATCTGTGACGCACCCAGAACCGTGCGTTCTGCCTCATCATTCTCCTCCAATGGAGGTTCCGAGCAAGGTAGACCTACGTGAGTAACATAGCCACAAATCGAGCATCGACCAAAGAGTTTATCAAACTGAAACTTGCAGAGAAACTCGACCCCATCCTCTACCCAATACCAGCGTTGGAAGGACAGAGGCCGGTTGAAAGGGATCTCCACCTTGATTCGGAGCTTTCCAACCTTCTTGGCCTGTTTATCAATCTCCTTGAAATCACCAAGGGTAAACCCAATCATAGTCATCACCCTCTCCGAGCGGAACGCAGGAGGGATTCCTTGCAGTGTAATCCAGTAAGAGGATACGGTGAAAGGGACCGAGTCCATGGCCGCCACACCATCATAGTAAGCTAGGGCAATCGGAGCGTGATTATATCCCCATGGAGATCCCTTCCAGATCTGATCCGGGTTAGTAGCGTCCGACAAAGTGATGAGAACCCTCTGTCCCTCCGCTTCCTCCACCCTTAGTGATCCATTCACCCGCCATGCATTGCAGAACATCCCCATAAAGGAGCGAGTCTTGTACTCCCGAGTGGTCAGCAGCTTCCCCAACATAAACACATCTGCCTGTCGCAGACCTTTTCCTTGCGTCTGTCGCAGATCGACCTGTTTCCTCCCCTCAGCAATTGCAAGAGAAGAAGCCAGTCGAGCAGCCATGGCATCAACAGAAGTCATTGTTGATGATTGCACAGAAACACCCAAAAAAACCCTAACCCTAAGAGAGCAAAGGAGGCGGCTCTGTCTTATGATAGTCATCTATTTATGTTGATGCAAGTGCATGTCGGTGATTTAAATCTTCTCATTTTCATGTGATGTGATAGTAATTAAGGTCTTTATGGGATAAGATATAAATTATTAAACCAAAAGTTGGAAGATTGTCATATTAATTGCCTTTAATTTCAAAATAGGCATCGAAATGTATTTTGGAAAGATCGTATATATTTTTATCTTTCCTTTTCAAGATCATTAACTATTCTTTAGTTTGACACTACAGTGAACTTTTATAGCTTAGAAAATAAAATAAAATAATTGATGGTGCTAATCGAGATTTGTTGCGATCATGTTCTAATGTTCTATTAGCGCCCACGCATGAAACCTCTTAAAAAAAAAAAAAAGAGGAGGAGGAGGAGAAATATGAATTTTTTCTTGAAAAGTCAACCGCGCTCACGGATATAATAAGAGAAAAAAAATGTGATAAGGGTCTGGGGGGGGTCCAGACCCCTGCCAATTTGATCACTTCCTTAATTAGCTGACTCTTGCCGATTTGAATACCTTAATTATTAGAGCTATACCATATTTGAACCCCCCACCACCACTATATAATATATCCTTTCTCTATTAATACCATACCTCAATGAATGAATTTCTTTAATCCTACTTTTTATATTTGATTGATATTTAATTTTGTAAGATATATATCAAACATTGAATTTTGATCTTGCAAAAACTTCAATATGGTTATAATAACAAAAAAAGTGCTTTTACATTTGGACCCCCCCCCCCCCCCCCAACTCTTAATCCTGGTTCCACCCCTGATTGAAAAACAAACAAACAACTTTAGAAATTCTAGATAAACTATATAACTGATCTTGTAGAGCAAGATATATTGGATAAGCAAGGCTTATTAGTTGGAGAAATTTTGCTATAGTCAAGTGTACTACTTCAACTAGTTCCTGCCCAATCAACGTAGTGGAAATATCGAAAAAAAATTGTTTGGTCTGATGAAAAATCAAGATTTAGATTTGGTCCTCATTTTCCATGTGGAATTTATACTCTCAACAGAAGAGAAAATGTTACAAACAGTACGGAGTACCCAAACTAGGGCTCATTCTTAACTTCAGTACCCGACTATGCAAAACTATCACTTTGATACCCCCAGTTTGAAGTCCGACCAAAGAATGGTACACACCGTCCATCACGGCGTTAACTAGCTAACCAAGTGGCATATTTTGAGGGCCGTCATGGTTTGCCACATAGCAAAGACTTAATGATGTGATGGACGGTGTACACCATTCTTGGGTCGAGCTTCAAACTTGGGGTACCAAAGTGATAGTTTTGCATAGTCGGGTACTAAAGTTAGTAGTCGGCCTTAGTTCGAGTACTGTTTGTAAAATTTTCTCCTCAACAGAATGGCACATCTTAAAATTTTACTCTCTATAACAGACGAAGTTTAATCTAGAGCACCAAGTTGGTAGGTTAGCAAACGTAAATTATTAATAATTTAGGGAAACCCTTACCTAACAAACAGCAGTTAGGAAAATAAGTAAAAAAAAAAAATTACTTCTAATTAAAAACATTTTGCAAATCTCCATCAAAATTTCAACCCCTGCCCAGTACCATTTGGTCTAGTGACATAGTCTCCCCTTCGTAAGTGGGAGGTTGTGAGTTCGACTCACGAAATGTTATTTACCTGATAAAAAAAAAAAATTTCAACCCCTAATTTATCCAAATCATCATAAATTCATGATCATATAGAAGGACAAGGTTTTATTGCAAATCTCCATCAAACGACCAAAATTTTATCAAATAAAGTAACATACCACAAGAAACTAACTCTCCTAAAATAGTCAAAACAATTAATTGAGTCTTAAAACCTAAATTTCAAGTGTAGGTGGCAGGATCGATTGAGTCAAAACAATGGATTGATTCTCCTGCAAATCACCCTGACCTCGCCAAATGGAGGACCAATCAGCGGGTTTATGCTCCCCATCTTGAGCATAGCAATCACAAAGTCCATGAAGAAGCTTTCCTGGCTTTCACTGTAAGTTTTCACTAGTGAATCTGTTTGCCCTCCGCTGAACAACTGCTGATCGGAATGGAGTGGCCCCTTCTTCTGGACAAGGTTCTTGTAGTAGCTGTTGTCGAACACAGTCGGAGTTTCAGCGTCGATGGAAGCCAAAATGGCGTCACCGGAGCCAGGGGTCTTCGGACATTTAGCTCTTCCTTGTTCGGCAAAGTCATTGTTGATGTTGTCCTCGTTGTATATGCGTTTCCTGAAGTTGTAACACTGTGCTTGGCCTAGTGTGTGAGCGCCTGACAGAGCAACCAGGTCTCGCTGGTTGAGGGCGGCGCCGCTAAATCTCAAGATGAGCTCGTTTAGGCTAGCTTTTGAAGTTGGTATGCTGATGTTGGCGATGATGGGGTTTGTAGCCCTCGCGTCTAATCTTCCCAATTGGACTTCCCATTTTGGCCCTCCAAGCTGCATTACACATAAACATGCATGCACTCAAACCATGTAAGATTATTTAGCCAAAAGAAAAAAAAGTAAGATTAATTAAAATTAAAGATTATTTAAAGCAAAATACGTGAATATGTGATTGTCATATATATAGTTATTATTGAGTCGTGACATCAACTACTATCTCAAATTAGGACATCCCACTTGAAGTTATTAATAAGTTACGATATATTTTGTTTTGTTGTGTAAGTGTATGCAATCAACTTTTTATGTATTATTCAATTTTAGTGCTTACAATGCCAACAGTGTCTCTTGCTGCAATAGCAACTATATCGGCACAAGAGACTCTGCCCGGGCACACTCTCTCGACGGCGGACTTGATTTGATCAATGACTTCGAATCCACATGCAGAGTTCTTGTTCGGAGGCACATTTTTCTCTCCTATAAAGTTCGGCGCATCGTCCAGGAGCAACGATGCATCACATCCCTGCATTGCCATGAATTAGTATCCATAAGACAACCAAAACTAACAATCATTAGAGAAATGCTAAGAACAGTAACGCGCATGAGCAATTTGACATATGCAAGTCCTAAATTTTGCTTGAAATTGTGTGCATATATAAAAATGAATAATGAGAAAAATTTACATTAACAAAACAATCGTGGAAGAATAGGCGGAGAAGACAGGCACCCATTCGGGGATTCTTATTGATTGCGGATTGGACAATAGGTTTCACGGTGGAGAAGAGCTTTGGACAAGATGAGGAGTAAAAAGCTGTCGAAAGTCCAGCGCTGTCGGTGCTCGCAACCAGAGCCAAGGTCATGAAAATGGCCATTAGGGGTGTTGAGTCACAAATTACTTACGCAATTGTGCCTCATAATTATGAAAATTGATTTGTCTTCCATGCTATTTTACCTTTTTTAATCCATTTCCTTTTATTCGTAGGAAACCTTGCATTGAGAATGAAATGACTATTTGAGGCTTGAAATGTGGAGATTTGAAGCTAGGGGAAGAAGACACGGAGATTGGAAGAAAATTGCAAATCGACTTTTCCGGCGACTTTTCCAGCAAACTTTTCCGGCGAGCCGCCACTCATGGAGGGTCTTTTCTCCAGCAAAGGAGGACCATGGTGGTGAGAATCTCCCATCACTTGAAATTCAAATATCTCCCTACACCTTGTCCTTTTATCACCTTGCCAATTTGGGACCATTTGGGGGACAATGGTGTAAGAGCATCTCTTGCACACTTGGGGACCAAAGATGACACACCTAGCTGATCAAAAAGAGGCCCAAGACCAATTATTCAGAATTCTTGACTCCATTCAATCATCTTCATCCTATCCAAGATCCATTTTTCTCTCTAGAGAAGACACCACCATTTCCACCACTAAAATCACCATCTCCACCTCTAAAACCTCCATTTCCACCACTACAACCTTCATTTCCTCCACCATTCAACACCACAACTCATCTTAGAGATCCCAAATTTCACTATTCTTACCAATATCAAGAGCTTGGAGCAAGGAGAAGGAGGTGACTACCACCACATCATGTTCTTGGAGACCCATCTCTACCACCTCTTCCGGCATCATCAATAGTCACCCTTTACTCTCTATCTCTTTATGTATTTGATGTTTAATAGAATGTTGAAGCTTGTGTATCTAGCTATGTGTGAATAGTGAACTATTTGGGGCTAGGGTTGAAAGCCCTAGCCAAACTTGCTTGGATTGATGTTTTTGTTTATAAATTGATGAAAATTCATGTTGTCATTCTCACATGCTAAGTCAATAGTTGAATGCATTACTTAGACCTAATCAATTTGAGTTATGTGTTTGCCATGACATGAAGTTTTTTCTAGAGATTGATTACCTCTAGGAAAAAAGGGAGCATGAAAGCACACCATGTGTGCATGTGAGGGTAGTGAGCTAAAATCACCTAGAGATAGGATTAGTTTGCTTGTTTGGTTACCTAAACTCTAAGCTTTATGCATTTAGGGGCAAATGATTGAGACTTATCCGGTAATTGAATTTGTCTCTAGGTAGTTAGCTCTAGACTTATCCGGTTAGAGTTAATAAAATGAAAGGGGTTTAAGCCTTAGTAGTCATATCCGGATGCTAAGAGGGTAGTTGGACAATTAGCTTTGCATCATTCATATTCAATTGCTTTAATGCTTGCAAGGGAGGCAAAAGGTGAAACCCGATGCCCTAACTCCCATCCATTTGATAACAACTTGTTTTGTTTAGGTTAGTTTATATTACTTGCTTTCATTGTTTCAATTTGAATAGAAACCAATCTCAAAATCAAAATCAAATCTCTACACACCATCTTGCACATACTCACCATGAACTTTGGTTCACTTGTGAGCCTTTGTTTGTGATTGTACATTTGCATATTCTTCTAGTTTTTCCTTAGGTTTTCCCTAGCTAGGAAAAGATTTACCAATCCTCGTGGGTTCGACATCCTTACTTAATCCCCTATTCTATAACTTGTACCTCTTGCACTAGAGGGTGGCTTTAATGCTAACAAGGGGATAAGAGGATGCCATTGCTGCAGTTATTGTTTAAGACGGTCTAGAATTGGTGTACGTATTATTTATTTTGTTCTTGGCATTGGTAGAACAGAGAAGAGGTTTAAGTCAAACAAAGAAGAGGTTTAATTTGTATGTGGTGAAACCAGCTCCACAAGACATGTAAAAATAATTGCACCTTCTGATGGAGTCAACACAATGAACTAGTTCAAGCACCATTAGATGATTTAGATCCCACCAATTAGCAGTTCCTACAAAATACGCCACTTGTATGCATAACGACCAGAAACATCTTCTTTTGACATAGTTGGCTTGAAATGTTTTTTTATATTTTTTTATTTACAGATCACTTATAAATTAATTATGGTTGAAATATATAGTGATAAAGGGTAAGTGCATGAATTTTGCTTTTGAGGGGTAAGTTTTATGTCCCCCCTCTTATGTGTATCTTTTTCTTTCCCTCTTATGTGTATCTTTTTCTTTCTTTTGAAATACAGGGGAGATGGAGAGCATTGTTGCTCTTCTATCTTCAATCTTAATTATAAAAAGGGGAAATTACTGGTCACTCCCTGTACTTTTAGGGAGTCGACAGTTCAGTCCCTGCTATCCTAATTTCGACAAGTTACTCCTCAGACTTTCAAATCTCACACAATTTGGTCCAAAATGACTATTTTGCCCCTCCCTTCCTCTTTTTGTTTTTTATTTTTCTCTCCTCTCCCCTCCTTTCTTCTAAAATTCATAATTAATTCATACGAACTCCGATATTTGCGTTCCATATATGTACAAGATCGTATCGATGAGCTCCACAACTTTAATGAAGAAAGTTTTTCCAAATTTTGTATGTATAAAAAGTCAATTTTCATGACCGCTCCAAATAATATTCGTTTTGAAAATCCACTTTCTTCTAAAATTCATAATTAATTCATACAAACTCTGATTTTTGCGTTCCATATATACAAAAGATTGTATCAATGAGCTCTACAACTTTCATGAAGAAAGTTGTTCCAAATTTTGTAAGTATAAAAAGTCATTTTCACTACCCCCCTAAATAACGTTCGTTTCGAAAATCTCCTTTCTTCTAAAATTCATAATTAATTCATACAAACTCCGATTTTTGCGTTCCATATATGTACGAGATCGTATCGATGAGATCTACAAATTTTATGAAGGAAGTTTTTTCAAATTTTGTATGTATAAACAGTCAATTTTCACGAACCCCCCCCCCCCCCCAACCACAAAATAACACACACACACACACTCTCTCTCATTATGCACATTTCAACCCAAGAAATATCAAATATTTGAATTATGAATATTGAGACTATTTCATAAGTAGTTGTACGAGAAATTCAGTTTCGTATCAATTTTAGTTTCGAAATGAACGTTATTTAGGGGGGTCGTGAAAATTGACTTTTTATACATACAAAATTTGGAACAACTTTCTTCATGAAAGTTGTAGAGCTCGTTGATACAATCTTGTGCATATATGGAACGCAAAAATCAGAGTTTGTATGAATTAATTATGAATTTTAGAAGAAAGTGGATTTTCGAAACGAATGTTATTTGTAGCGGTCGTGAAAATTGACTTTTTATACATACAAAATTTGGAAAAACTTTCTTCATAAAAGTTGTGGAGCTCATCGATACGATCTCGTACATATATGGAACGCAAATATCAGAGTTCGTATGAATTAATTATGAATTTTAGAAGAAAGGAGGGGAGAGGAGAGAAAAATAAAAAACAAAAAGAGGAAGGGAGGGGCAAAATAGTCATTTTGGACCAAATTGTGTGAGATTTGAAAGTCTGAGGAGTAACTTGTCGAAATTAGGATAGCAGGGACTGAACTGTCGACGCCCTAAAAGTACAGGGAGTGACCAGTAATTTCCCCTTATAAAAATAAAGTGCACGAATCAATACTTCAATAGTATAGACTTTCATAGATGCTAACAAGATAAAAATTAAAGACAATCATCCAAAAACAAGATAAAAAAGACGTGTCCAAAGATTTCGAACAAACTTCTACATTCTTCCAAGGCCATAGAGTACCTTCTATAGGAGAAATTGACAAAGGCACAACACATACTACTTAATAAAAGATCTCTTAAAACTATTTATTTTTATATGAAGGATCGATGCATAATATTAATTGGGCTTCCTGCAGTTCTTCCTAATCTCTCCATTGGATCCTGTGAGCGGGTTAATGTCTCCCATCTTGATCATTGCGGCCGCAAAGTCAGAAGTGAATGTGCTCTGGCTGTTGCTGTAGCCACGCACTATGGAATCGGTGGAGCCACCATTCAAGAACAACTGCTGATCGGAGTGGAGGAGACCTCTGTTCTGGATAAGGTTCTTGTAGTAGTTGTTGTCGAACGCTGTTGGAGATTGAAGATCAAGTGGAGCCAAGTTGTTGTCCCCTGAGCCAGCGGTCCTTGGGCAGTTTGATTGCCTTGTTTGAGCCAAAGTACTCTCCAAGTTAGTTTCATTGTATATACGAGCCCTGAAGGTTGTGCACCTTGCTTGCCCAATTGTATGTGACCCTGGTCAATTGTACAATAATTGTTCATCTCCAGACAAAAGAATTAATAAAAAAGAACAGCTGTTTCCGTCGCATGATAGCGTCGAAGTCTAGTTAAGAGATGATATCCATCAAAAAATTTATGATATATGGCAGACTATCCATTCAGAACTGTCACGTCTTACGTATTCATAACACCGGAGATCTTATGTACTTACCAGATAAAGCAACCATGTCCTTGGTGGAAAGGCCAAGAGCACTGAATCTGGAGATGAGTTGGTTTAGGTTAGACGTTGGAGGGGGAATGCTGTTATTAGCAGCAGCTTGGCTAGCAGTTCTAGCATCTCTTCTTCCCAATTTAACATTCCAACTAGGTCCTCCAAGCTGCAACAAGACCCATGTATAGTTAAATCCCGATGTACCTCTAGCTAAAACATGATTAGTGCCCACTTAATTACTAATTACATGGTTGACTTACGATAACAACGGAGTCCCTGGCAGTAATGGCTAAAATATCAGCACATGAGACCACGCCGGGGCACGCATTCTCGACTGCAGACTTGATGTTATCGATCACGTTGAATCCTCGAACCGAATTCTGATTAGGAACTGCATTTTTCTCTCCCTTAAAGTTTGCTGTGTCATCCAGCAACACCGAGCCATCGCAACCCTGCCAATATTTAGTTAGCAATGATTTAGTTATAGTTTAGACAACGACATTAAACATATGTAGACAATACGTTATTGACCCTTTGGATGACGAAATGTACGTTTGATGACTTTGAATCTCAATTAGGTAAACAAGAAGATTTACGTTGACAAAGCAGTCGTGGAAGTGGAGGCGGAGGAGGGAGGCGCCCATCCGGGCCTCGTTTTTTATTGCAGATTGCACGGTAGATTTCACGGTGGAGAAGAGCCTGGGGCAAGAGTTGGAGTAAAAGTTCGTTGAAAGTTGAGCTCTAGTGGTGCCCAGGAACAGAAGGAAAGCAAAGGTCAAAATGGCAATGAAGGAAGATGAAGCCATTGATAAGAAGCTATAAGTGGAGCTAGCTAGCTAGTTGGAGAAAGTAAGTACTTGATGGTACTACTTGTGTTGAACTGTTGAAAACAAGACCAGAGATGGTGGTGTTTATATAAGGGTCTTCTGAAGGTGATTAGGGTCGGCAGGTGACCTAACACGTAGAAATCTTAGTGCATGGCAATTGATAATTAACTCGGTTCAGAAAGGGAGTTTGATTGGTACAGAAATGAAAGAAAATCGAAGATAATCAAATAGGAAGATTACGCGGTTGAGATATGCTATAATAGAATGTGCATGCTGAGATTTGTCAATGGGTTCTAGTATATTAGGTTTAAGTTGCTATATGTCTTTTTTTTTTTTTTGAAAAGAGTTGCTATATGTCTGTGAAAGTGGGAAAGTTTTAAAGGCAAAAAAGGAAAACATTGACTAGTTTGGCTTTTGCTTTCATATGCAGTAATAGAAGGCATGATGATGAAGGAGCTTTAACCGAAAGTGTAGCTACTCGGATTAGCTACTAATTAAAGTGTGGCGACTGGTAAGTCTTCGAGTTCATACTCTTTAAATAGTTAATTACTTAATTACACATAATTAGACAGACTATGCGGGTTTAGGAATGCATGCTTCATTGGACTATTGGAGCATTTGTGTCTTCAATTAATGCTCAATTGTAGGTATTTGGCAATTTGTAATTATGTTACACAAATTTAAATTAGGGATTCTTCGTGGCTCATTATTGAGTATCATGCAAAGTGGCCGGGTTAGTTGTTGGTCGTAGTCCACAATTGAAAGAATTGTGTGGCTTGCATGCTTCACTTACACGTACTCCTAATGCATGGTTTATAACTTTTTTTTTTTTTGAAAGGATGGTTTATTACTTTATACTAGAAAAGACAACCGCGCTATGCCGCGGGAATTAGATTTATTAGTTGTTAATAATTTTGTATGCAGTGTTTAGTTGTTAAACAATTCTTTTTGTAATTCTGATAAAAAATATAATAGATCATAGTTACATAAATTTGAGAAATACAATTTTAGATTGTAGCTTAAGCAAATTATGGCCGATTCATAAACAAAGTCTCTATTGTGCAAGTTTTAATAAGCTGCTTGAACAGATTACACATTTGCGAGAACTACAATTACAAAAGGGAAATATGATTAATGAAACTCTTCCATTTTTAAGATTAAAAAAAAAAAAAAAAACTTACTTTAGGTATCATTTGTAGAAATTTACAAATACAAAACAGAATTGTTCATATAAAAAAAATAAAAATAAAAATACTGAAAAGATATGGCAAAATTGAAAAAAAAATAAGGACAAATTGTAATTTTAGTTAAAAATTGGGGGCAAAACCGTCATTCCAGTGTTACATGAACAATAGTGATGAACAGTGGATCTGCTGGGAGGCAGAAGGGAGGAAGATAGAGGAAAAAAGAACAGTGGCAGAGTCGTAAAAAAAAATTCAAATGAGGGCAAAATTGTCTTTTTAATAATGAACAGTGATTAATGGTAGTTTCGTATTTTTCCATAAATGCAAGGGCAAAATAGACTGTTCACTGTGCTTAGCACAGTGTAACATTGCATTCATGCTTTATATATGTATAATGGCAGTTAAGGAACAAAATCAAGTTTGACCGTGTAAAAATTGACGTGGGGAAAGCATAAAAGTTGATTTCAGGTTAAATTTGTTCTTCAAGTTACATTGTCACTGCTTATTTTGAAGGGGTTTGGTGCCCATTGTAGGCAGCGGACGGCTCCTCGCATGATTGAAATTAACTGTCATCCTCCTTTATTTGGTTGCATCGGGATAAACACACATGGAGAATAGAAAAGTAGTTTAGGGCAAGTAGGACGTTATGGTGGTTTGTTTCGGGACTATGAATGTGTTGTTTTGGGTGCTTTTTGCTCAAACTTAAAAATGCCTTGTATTGTTGCACTACTGGAGGTCATGGCGGTTATTAAAGCTATACAATTAGAGTGGGTTCGAGACTGGAAATTCGTATGGTTGGATGTGGACTCTATAATTGTTCTCAATTTTCTTAAATCTTCTCACCTTGTACCTTGAACTTCATGTGCATGGAATGGGCCGGGGTAATTGCTTGCATAGTATTTCTCAAATATAATTCTGTTCTACTCATATATTTCCGAAGGAATCAAATCGCGGACGCATCAGCAAGTTTTGAAACAATGAAACTATTTCCTCATATTTAGTTTGGTGGATTTGGCTCCACCTATCACTCATAGTCTTAGTAATCAGGAACGAATGAGTTTTCCTAATTTTGTTTTTGTTGTTGTTGTCAAGAAATTTAGTATAATTCTCTCTCTATGTAATTTACTTCTTTCAATTAAAATAATAATAAAATAGAAAATGCCTTTACGTATAATTGACCTAGTTGGCTAGTTTATATCATGCGCACTAAAGAAGGTTAAGGACTTCCAAACTCCCATGATTCATATGGAATAGGTAGCTAGTGATAAAATTCAATTCGAACTCGAAACTCAAAGTGATCAAAGCTCGACTCTAAATTGTGTAATTTTTTTATTCCGGTTATCCTTAACTTTGAGGTCATGAATTCAAATACTATAATTTCTCACTTGTTAGTTGCACCGAAAGATAAAGTTTTTAGGTCTTACTGTACAATAAAGCTATTGATGTTAATAATCTTCTTAGTTAGCATACAGAAAATATACATATGGGATTTTTCTATTTATTTCTTAACATCAGAAAAAGAAACATCGGCCCTATTGGTGTCAAGCATCAAGCATGGACTAATTTTGCCATTTTTTGTTTTCAGTCTCTTTCACATATATAGATCGATCATTGTGTTATAGGTCAATAGTTTTTTTTGGCTATCATTATAGGTCAAAATTTGATGAAATACTTTTGTCAAGTAGTTTAGATGAAATTCAACGTCTGGCTTCAAAAAGAGTCAGAATCATAATAAACATATGGAGCCAAAACATCTTTTGGCAGGTAAGCTACTTCAGAAATTTGAAGCACCAATTATCATTCTGAGTATTTCTACTTAATTTGTACTCTATGTTGAGTCACAAATTACTTATGCATTTGTGCCCCAAAATTATAAAAATTGATTTGTCTTCCAAGTTATTTTACCCTCTTTAATCCATTTCCTTTTATTTGTAGGAAACCATGCATTGAGAATAAAATGATCATTTGAGGCTTGAAATGCCGAGATTTGAAGCTAGAAGAAGAAGACATGGAATTTGGGCGAAAATCGCAAATCGGATTTTCCGGCAACTTTTCCACTCATGGAGAACCCTTTGTCCAGCCAAGGAGGACCATGGTGGTGGAAATTTTCTACCATTTGAAATTCAAATCTCTCCCCACACATTGTCCTTTTAGAGTTTTTCATGCATTTTGGGACCAAGGTGTAAGAGTATCTCTTCCATCTTTTGTCTCATAATGTAGCTGATTTTGAAGACACAACATACCTTATCTTTATCATCTCTTGAACCATTCATAAATTCTCACTTCACTTTCGTTCCATCTTCTCTCTACAACTCCACCTCCCTTAAATCCAAACACCAAACACCAAACTCCATCTCCACCACTCCCACCATCCATTAATTTCACAACTGTCTCAACACTACAAACCATCACTAGCTACTCAAGGATTCATTATCTCTACATCATTAATTAAGGAGCTTGAGGAGCAAGGAGGAGGAGACAACCACCACAACATCACACCATGACATGGGAGACCCATCTCCACCACCACTTCCACCACCATCAATAGTCACTTCTCACTTTCTATCTCTCCCTAATTACTTGATATATTATAGTATGTTGAAGCTTGTTTGTTTAGTTATGAGTAAGTTGTGAACTTGTTAGGGCTAGGGTTGAAATCCCTAGCCAACCTTACTTGTAATTGATGTTTTGTTTATGATTTGATGAAATTCATGTTGTCACCTTTACATGATAAATCAAAAGTTCAATGCATTTACTTAGACCTAATCAATTTGAGTTAACGTGTTTGCCATGACATGAAGTTTTTGCTAAGAAATTGATTACCTTTAGGCAAAAAGAAGCATGAAAGCACCATGTGTGCATGTGAGGTTAGTGAGCTAAAATCACCTAGAGATAAGATTGGCTTACTTGCTTGGTTATCTAAACTTTAAGCTTTATGCATTTAGGAGCAAATGATTGAGACCTATCTGGCAATTGAATTTGTCCCTAGGTAGTTAACTCTAGACTTATCTGGTTAGAGTTAATATAATCAAAGGAGTTTAGGCCTTAGTAGTCTTATCCGGATGCTAAGAGGGTAATTGGACAATAGGTTTAGCATCATTCATATTCAATATATTGCATTGTTGCATCAAGTGAGGTTAGTGGTAGACAATCCAAACCTCAACTCCCATCCATGTTTCTATAACCTTAGCTTAACTAGTCTTAGTTTACTTTCCTTGCATTTAGTTTAGTCAATCTACCAATCACTCAAACAAACAAACAAACATTCACTATCCATTTGTGCATAACATCATTCACTTGCCACAACTTGTAATCAACTTTGGTTTTGTGAACTTGTAAATTATGTGCATTCTTTCTAGTTTTTCTTAAGTTTTCCCTAAACCCTAAACCCTTACTTAATCCCCCTATTCTATAACTTATCCCTTATACTTGAGGGTGACTTCAATACTAACGTACACTCTACAAAAATAGATATATATATATATATATATATATATATATATGATGGAGAATTGTGAGAAATATATATCGTCAATTGAGAGTTCTGACTAGCTAAATTTCATGGTTGCTGTTAGCATTAAAGCCACCCTCAAGTGCAAGAGGTACAAGTTATAGAATAGGGGATTAAGTAAGGATGTCGAACCCACAAGGATTGGTAAATCATTTCCTAGCTAGGGAAAACCTAAGGAAAAACTAGAAGAATATGCAAGTGTACAATCACAAACAAAGGCTCACAAGTGAACTTAAGCTTTGGAAGCAAATAGAGCAGCCTCAGAGGAAAATAAGGCGAAAACCATCATCCTAATGACTCGTCATATAGATGATTCACTCCAGTATGAGTGTATGAATGAAGAAGACCTCAGAAGGCTGTGGGTCTCACTCGAAGAAAGGTTTGGCAACGTTTGTAACTCCCTGCTTCCTAACTTAGAAGTGAGATGGCATAGCCTCCACTTATGTGATTTAAGTTAGTTATTGACTACAACTCAGAAGCACTTCGCATTAAATCCTTAATGGAATTTTGTGGTAAAGAGTTCACATATGCGATGTTGATTGAGAAGACTCTCTCTACCTTCCCCGTCTCTGTATTGATGGTTGCTAAGAACTATCGAATCGATGTTACTGCAGGACGAATCAGAAGGTTTCATGAGCTTGTTGGAGCTATGAATGTCACTGAAAAGCATGACAACATCCTTATGAAGAACTATAATTCGAGATCCGTGGAAACAGAGCATATTCCGGAATCCAATTATAGTTGTGCCCCTAAGAGAGGGCGCCAAGAGAGAAACCCTAATCTTAAGGATATTTTTGGACGTTCTGGTCCATATAATCTCTCTACTTGGGAAGGTAACCGCCAAAATAGGCAAACACGGAACCAAAGAGATCAACGTGAAAAAAAAGAGGGAGGCAACGCCTCTGGCCATGTTGGTGGCGCCACCAACACTAAGAGCCATCTAAATGATGCTGTCAAAGCGCCTCAATCAATAGAGTCTGAGCAAAGATATGTATGTTCTCGATGTAGAGTATCCGGTCATTGGGCATACATTTGTAGCGCTCGTGAAGAAATTGTCACCGCCTACAAAGCATATTGTGAAGCAAGAGAAGCTCACGATGTGGAACAAGAAGATCAAGATGATGATCTAGAGTGAAGGGTTAAAGACTACAAATCTGGCTGGGATCAATAGATCGTCAATTATGTTTAAGTATTTATTTTTCCAAGAGATGTAATAGGCAATTGCCATATATTTTTGTAGTAAATGCCAATGGTTTCGTCTTTCTTCAAAGAAGGCTCACCCAAAGTAAGTGTGATGTCTAGGAAGGTTATGAGATTAGTGGTACTTAAGCGAGCCTTGCTCCAACGACATCTATCTACTCACCTGGTCACATTTATTTTGGAATTACGGAAAGAAGTTAGACGACTACCATTGTTTTGCATTAGCTAGCATTTTGGATTAAATTTTCTTTGGTCAAAGAGACAATGATGTAACTCCGTTGGCTTATGAGTAAAATTTTGAGTTCTTTTCATTATGACTCCATTTTGATTCTAAGCATATGACTTTGGGACTACGATGGCTGGGCCATCAGTATTAATTCAAGGACATGGAATAGCCAAAGTTTCCCTTGCCAAATGGCACCTTGATTACTGTCACAAAAACTCTCTATGCTCCTAGGGCAAATCACACCTATGAATAGCAAATGGATTCCATGCAAACACACATGTAGAGAACGAAAATGTGTTCCTTTGCAATACCTCTAACGATTGCGAACAAAGGCTCATTTTAGAGAACTTTATGTGTCTTTCTAGTGGACTCTATGTGACTATTTGAGCTATTAAATCCAATAAAGTTATTAGAGAAGATCTCTTGGATTTAGACACATATTGGCTTTGTCACGATAGGATAGGTCATCCTAGTCGTGATATGGTGGTCCATTTACTAAAGATTTCACACAGACATCAATTATCTCGAGCGAAACGAAGCATGAATCAAAAGTTGATTTCTGGACTAAGTGTGACCGACGCTGCTGCCTAGGGCACCGCCTCCGTCCACCACCAGGCTAGGGCTGGCGCAGTCCCTATACATGACGCCATGGATGGTGTCCATCATGTCCATCATGGTGATGGTGCCCCAAGTGATGTTGCAATCACCAACTTTGCTTCAAATAGCATTTCAGACGCTCATGCCCAACCAAAATTCTTATTGGTTGTTTATAAAGCCTCTCGCTCATTTTACAAAGCATGTTTCTTAGGGAAATTAGGACTGAGACCATCCTATGCAAAGGATATGAAAATACTCATTCTGTTCTTACATAGAGTCCGTGGGGATTATGTGGACTGATTCAACCAACTTGCGGAAGTTTAAATATTTCATGATGTTGGTTGACACGCAAACATGATGGTCACGTGTTATGCCATTGTCCCCTTGTAAATGATGCTTATGCTCCACTCCTAGCACATATCATATGACAATGGGCTCACTCCCCGAATCATCTTATTTAGTCAATTGGATTTGAATATGCTAGAGAGTTTACATCAAAGGCTTTCGTTGGTTATTGCAATAGGACTGAAGTTGGACATCATATTCCTATGAACACACCCAAATGGTATCGCGGAAACAACTACGATGGTAGTCCGGACATTGGTAATGTGCACCAATCTCCTCATATCCACTTAGGGTGATGCAATATCGCATGCAGTTATGCTAATTAATCTACGACCCACTGCCACTCAATCTACCTCTGCGTTACAGCTAGTGACTAGGTACAAATATCGTACTTACGCATATTTGAGTCTTACACATATTTGAGTGTGCCATTTATGTGCCAATTGCACCGCCACAGCGCCCTATGATGGGTCCTTATAGACGAATGAGCAACTACATTGGATTTGATATTTCAACAATCGTCCACCACTTAATGCCCCTGTTAGGCGATCTCCTTACCGCTAGATTTGCGGACGTCACTTTGATGAGATAGTCTTCCCGTCGTTAGGGGGAGATAAGAATACGGATGTTCTACAGGAACGATAGAAATTGTCGTGGTCTATCCCCACTATGTCTCATCTCGATCCCTGCTAAAGTGACGAGATCATACATATATGCTGCGAATATGCCTGCAAGGATTGACGTCCCTAGGAGAGGACGTAACGCCACCCTACCTGGAAGTAGGCATGGCGCCAACGCCAAATAGAGTGGCACTCTAGCGTTACAGGCCATGGCCCGAGCCAGGATGCGTGAGAGGCTCGTGGGTTCAAATGATGCTTTGGCACATTCCAATCCTTTGTTCATCAAGACTCAAAATCAGTCTCATGAGAATCTTCCGGGTTATGGTTATCGTTGGGGGATGCCTCAACGTCAGAACCTATTCCTGAGAATATAGAGCTCTATGAAAATTACACTAGTGTATATGAGACGTGGGATAGAAACTTCATCATGATTGATGATGTAATCGTGCATTTCGTTGCTCATAAATTTGTTGAGTCTGATGATATCGAACCACGCTCCATTAATGAATGAATGCCAATGTAGAGAAATTTACCCTGAATGGAAAGATGCGATCCAGGGCAAGTTGAATTCTCTAACGAAGAGGAAGGTTTTCGAGCCAGTGATGCCAACAACTCCTAACATAAAACTTATTGACTAATGGGTCTTCGTTAGAAAGCGTGGTGAGAAAAGAGATGGAAATCTTGCTTTATGGAGCAAGGCTTCTCACAAAACGCCCTGGAATCGACTACGATGAGACATATTCTTGATAGGAGCATAAAATGTGACGTTTATAATGTTTAAATCCTATATTTTGCTAAGTTATTTCCTTTATCTTGATCAATTTAACTTAGTTAGTGTTTTTACAGGTAAAATGGAGATCTACTCATACTAGGAGACCTGTGGAAGACATGTGGAAGCATCTAAGAAGTCTCAAGAAGATCATTACCAATTTGAACACAAATTGTGCTTTAAAAATCAAATCCATTACAGATTCGGAAAACTGCCACTGCAGATCAGTCAACTTCAACGGAGTGTCAAAAATCGTTCAGAGCTCAGAAAATTATGATCTTTATATGGTTGGAAAGCTACGGATGTCTAGTTTCTAGAACTTTTTACAGCTCATCGATATCTATTTTCTAGAAGAAGTTATGACCGTTTTAGTGCACTGAGGTCAAGTCTGCCGGAAATCTGTTTTATGTCAAAGGAGTTCAAACTCAATTTTGTTTCTTCATCATCTATCTAAGTTTGTTTTCAAACTTGAGTACCATTTGGACAGAACATTTAGACTGTTATAGTATAAATATCTATATCTTGTAATAGGTACTTGAGTGTATAGATAAGTACTTGAGTGTGTAAATATAGGTATGAAGACTTGTGTGGCATAAAGGAGATGGGGAAGCAACAAGCATGGCAGCTCTCATAATTTCAGCAACCATGTGGAGCTGCAGCTATGATCATTGAAGCCACTATAATGGACTTCGTACCATTACATTCACACTACAATGTATTCCTATAAATACCCTCTTTTGTGAGAATAAAAAGAGACCTTCCTTCATCAATTTTCCATCTTCTTCCTCTTTCTATTTTCTTACCATAGCAGTTTTCATATCTTCAAGGAGCTTAGCTGTGCCATCCACCCTCCTAACTGTGATCACCACCTTGTATCGCCACCTTAGAGCTGCTTTGGATCTTTGGGACGTAATCAAGGGTTGTTCATTCCACCATTATCATCATATGTTCACGGTTATGTGTAATTGTAGATAGAGAATTCTGTTTTTATTTTCTTTGTAAACTGAAATTATGAGTTCATAATCTTATTTTTGGAACAATTTTGATGCTCTTTTCAAAGTAATATTAGTTTATGTGTTCTTGATCTTTGTGTGTTTCATCTTTATGAGAAGATAATCTGATTTTGTTTTAAAGAAAACGTTTACATGTTTTTGGTTCTTTGGTTCGAAACATAGAGTGATTGCATGTAATTGGAGCTAGCAATTAGGTTTATGCTTTGTAATCCTAATTCAAATGAGTAGTAAAGGCTTAGGACATAAGTCGAAATCAGATTGTTTATGCATTGAATTGACATGCTTTGTGTACATGGATTTGCATAATTATTAACCAAACTTTCACATGAACTTAATGATTTGAAACTTGAGTTTGCATGATTGCTTTGATTGTGTGAAACCTGTTTTCAAAATATATTGGTTAGGTGCTTTGCTTGATCAATTGTGTAAAGGGAAGTAAAATAAGAGACATTGTTTGCTTTTAACTTTGTTTCTTGGTTGATAACTTTTCATGGTATTAGTAAAGGATTAAGGATGCATGTAACAAATTGATCTTGAATTGTAGTGGATGAATTGTTACCAAAAGTTTCTGTTCATGATTCCATTCATCTTCAACTTTTTGTTTTATTTTTGTTTTCCAAAATTTTCATTCCAAAACTCCCCAAAACCTTTATTTGATTTCGTGATATGTGTTCTTGTATATAAATTTGTGTTGTTAGCTTTTCGTACTTGTAAATATTTCAAATATAATTTGAAAATACCTTAAAAGAACTCGTGAACTTTGTTTAAGTTTTAGGATGTTAGTTTCAGTTCATGTGTGTTTTTCTAGTTAGTTTTGTGTTAGAATTAGTTTTTATTTAGATTTTGTGTTTGTGTTATATTTATTTGTATTTACTTATATTCCTGTTCTTTGTTTTATTTTTGTAAATAATACTTCTTATTGTTTAATTTCTTTATTTGTTTACACAATTACAGGTGTACCCTCAATCCCCGGATAGAACGATCCCTATTTACCATATACTAACGATGACATTTTACAGGGTTAAATTGCGTGCTGCTTCCAGCGCGTCAATTTTTGGCGCCGTTGCCGGGGATTTGAAAAATCACTTGTTTTTGTTTATAATTGTTGTATATAAATTGTTTGAAACTTAGTTTGAATATTATGTATATTATTGAACACAAATTTTAATTGTAGGTTGTAAATTGAGAGGAATAGGTGAAGTCTCTTTTGTTAATATTGGTCTAAACCCCTTATTGGTACCTAGTTCAGGTCCCTTAAGGTTGAGGGGGGCCTTTATTAACACTTGTTGAACTGTCTTCACACTTATGAACTTTTTCATCTTAGTAAGTATAGCCTATGTGGAATGGTGTCTAGGAAGGGGACAACGTTCATGACGAGTTTTTTGAATCCAGAAGTGCTTGCAAATGGGCCTAAACCACTATGTGGGAGTAGCTCATGCCAAAATGGATTTTTCCTCTCGTGTTCGTCCTCCCCCACCTGGCCATTTCAGTAAGGTTGCCCAAACGATTTGAAAGGGAGTTTGTGTCTAGGCGACTATACTTGGGCCGCACGTCCACTTGATTTACCGCTTGGAATTTAATTCGATATCAATAATGTTTATAATAAAAGAAATACTTGTGAATACTCTATACGTGTAAATTATTTTGTTGTTTCACATTTTAAACTTGTAAAAATATTTTCACGTTTTTTTTTACTCACTTGAGTACTTAACTTGTGTCTTATGTACAATATACTTGTTAATACTTGTAGTTTGTAATTAATAGTTATACTTGTTTTTATTTTGTATTTCTTTGTTAATTATAGTTACTAACTTTATTTAATGTAGGTACCGTCTGGCTGCAAGACGTAAAATACAAGCGCTACTTGGGAGGCAACCCATGCAAATCAGATTTGCTTTCTCTTTCCCTATTTCTTTTTATTTTTCAATTTTTCTCTTTAGTTTTTATTTTAGGATTTGTTTTCATAAATGTCTTCTATCTATGCTTACTTATTACATTGCATGCTTTTAATTGATTACATTGAGGATAATGCAATATTTAAGTGTGGGGGAAGAGATGTATATTTTTGTCTTTCATTTTGAGTCCTATATATATATTTGTCTTTTATTTTTGAGTCCTTTATATAAAAAAATAAAAAAAATATTAAAAAAAATATTTAAAAAAAATTTGCATTCATTCAGTCTTATTAAATTCAGCTATTTAGAAAAAAAAAATATATATATATATATATATATATAATAATAATAATAATAATAATACTAAGCCATGTCTGCATCTCTGTAGGAGTTGAGACTGAGCTCAAGGGAAATGTGAGAGCCACCGCCATAACCGCCACCTCCCTCGGAAGTAGTCTTCATGTTGCCCAAGATGTCCTCACCATGCATGGGGAATAGTGGAAGGGTTTCAATCTCCTGGTGATATTCTCCTCGTTGTTCCATGATCGATCCATCAGCACCATAGCCGACACGTGACCCAAAGTTTAGATCAATGGATCTGTCAGTGGATCTGTCATTACTAGTAGAACCAGTGGAACCAAAATTGAGATCGAGAGATCCACCAACCGGAACGTTCCGAAATTCCTTCAACTTCTGCCTCTCACGAGCCTTGAGGTTCTGGAACCAAAAGAAGACGTTTTTGTCCTCGATCTGCCCATACTGTTTCAGATGAAGGCAGATCTCTTGAATCTGCTCTGGAGTTGGGTACTTAAAACCCTTATCATAGTAAAGGCCCTTGAGGATTCTTAGTTGAGGCGGTGTGGGAGCCCACCGGTTACTACTCCCGGCTGCTTGGATGCTTCCTCCCTCCTCGGTTGGTTGCTGGGCTTGTAATTCCATTTGTTGCTGGGTTTGTAACTCCATTAGTTGCAGAGTTCGTGGTTCCATGTTGATGAAGAAAGGATTTGAGTTTCGAAAGAAAGGCTGAAGGGTTGAGAGAGAAAGGTTGGAACTCGGAAGAATTTTCTTTTGGAGTGAACAGTCGCTCAGAATGCACCTATTTATAGAACGAGTGAGCAGATCTCCACCGTTGGATCGACGATCTCTGAGATTAAATCTACGCGTTGGATTAAAGTCACCCGAAAACACGGAAAAGCTGTTGGCTCGTGAAGGACACGTGGGGGAACCAAACTGATCTCAAGGAGCTGTGACAGACAAGCTACAGCCGAAAGCAGGTTTAATTGCCGTGAATCAAGGAAAAGAAAGGACGCGTGGGGGAATCAAACGAATCTCGAGGATCCGTGACAGACAAGCTATAGCCGAAAGCATGCCATAAATCCAGGAAAAGAAAGGAATATTTACACGTGGGGGAGTTTCTTGGGCCGTGAACTGTCATAACTCTTCTCCTTCCCGGAGAAGCTTTGTTAAAACAGTGTGCCTGTTGAGATTTCTACCCTATTTTGTGCTTTACATATACATCCTTTTTTGTCTCCTCCAGATTTTACTAAGGTTTGTCTAAGCGTGCAGTTTCAAATTCCATCTACTTCCTCATGGCTCGAACCAAGGTTACCCCTCGCAGGGGCGTCAATCAACGCCGTGTTCTCTCTTTGGAAGAAGAAGGTCGTCAAGCGGCCACTAGAGCTGGGCTTACTCGTCCATGGGACCATCGTCCTATCCGTGAGCGTACCCGCAGTCCCCCTCCTGTGCCTCGTCGCTCTCCCAGACTGCATCCCGGAGAGTCTTCTTCCTTACCAGCTGCTCGTACTCCTCGGCCTATGGCCACCCTGGAAAGCTTGTCGGATTCGATTGATGATTTGCGTTCCTCTCTCCGCGATGGTATTATGGTGACAGATTGGAGAGTCAATTGCATGATCGATTACATCTCTGAGATGAACTGCTCTTTGATCCGCTGTCACACTGCAATAAACAAGCTTGCTCAGGAAGTCAATAACTTGCAGGAATATCCTCCTGGGTTTCTTCGCAAGGACGCTACTGCATCACACCATGAGGACCCTCCTCCGGAGGCTGAAACCAGCAAGAGGGCTGCTACCCTCCCGCATACCGCTCCTCCAAAGGAGTAAATGGAGGTACAAGTCTAGGCTGAAAGACTTTAAACATTAAGCGCTGCATGGGAGGCAACCCATTTCAACTGTAGCTGTGGAGGAGCCATCAAACGCAGATTTTCTTTCTTGAACTCTTCCTTCTATTTTATGAATTTTAAGTTATTTTAGGTTTCGTTGCTTTACCTTTCTCTTCTATGCTTGATTTATACTTTGCATGCTTTATATTTGTTTATACATTGAGGACAATGCATGAATTAAGTATGGGGGAAGGATTATTGCTTTATTGTGTTTTTAGTAGTTTTTGTAGTTAGTAAAAAAAAAAAAATGTTTATAACAAAAGAAAATGTTGTGATACACTAAGGTATATTGGATTAAACATAGTCTTGAAAAAGGGTAGCTGTTTCAGTCCCATTGCACATCGAGACTCCCTGTTCCCGTACCTAAGTGTTGAAATTAAATTAAATTGTAAAAAAAAAAAAAAAAAAATTTGAAAAAAAAAAGAAAAAAAAAAATTTTATTTTGTTTTTCTTTGAGTCTTAGGATGCCCTTTTAACTGTCTAGGATGAGCTTATATCTCTGAAATTAAGGCTAAAAGAGGATCACAAGATTGGGATAATATTTGATGATATTCTTTGGTTAATTATGATTTATGAAAAGCATATGAATGTGTAGTAGATATGGTGCATGCGTAACTTTGGTACAGAATATGAACATGTGGATGATAAGTTATGATTCATAATAACCCTTGTGAGAATTTGAGCCATGTGCCCTTTCTTTGTTGAGTGATTAATCAAAAAAATGAATTATACTCTTATTTTCTTGGCGATGATTTTGTTGATCTCATTATTCTTTCATCTTGATTGATTACATGCCATAGATTAAGTTTGATGGACTAGAGAATGCTAGAATTCACTTTTATGCTTGTTGAAACTTTTATCAATACATGTCCCTGATTTCGGAAAGGATTAAAGGCACTTAGGATTTTTACCACCATAGCCAAATATAATCTGTGTCCCTATTTGTGCCCGTCATGGGACTCCTCTAGTTTAACCATTTTGAGCCTACTTTGAGCCTTTTTATTTCATCACCCTCAAAAATCCCTTAACCCTTAACCTTAGTATAGTTATATCTTTACCCTTTGTTCTAAAGATTTAGTAGAGCATATTTTTGAGACTTTGCTTGGAGTTTTGGTGTCAAGGAAAACTTTTGAAGACATGAAGAAGTTCAAGTGTGGGGGTAGACTTGTCCATATGTAATGTTTGTATGTATTTGCCTAAAAAAAATATGAAATCGAAAAAAAGAAAAGAAAAGAAAAGAATATTACGGCAAAATAAAATAAAAAAAGTTGTGTTATTGTTTATGGATTTTAGTCCCCTATACTTAGTGGATTTGGAGTTTGTTTTAAAGTGAAGGCCCATTGTTGAGAAATTTGGTCATTGTCCAATTCACACTTGTTCAAGAGAAGGTTAGAATGAAGCATAGGCCCAACATGATGTCATTTGGCCCTTTTATAAAGCTTTGGAGGATACATGGCGTCATGTTTGCATGGTGGATTCGAAATTTAGTCTCTCTACATTAATAAGTGCTCTACTAGGTTTTTAGGATACTTTGTGATTTTCCTATCCCTTTATTTCTTTAAACCTTAAGCCTTGGCCCCATTACAACCCTTCATAAAAACCTTTTTGATCCTTAAAATGGGACAGCCTTTGATCTGTGGAGATAAGTTTTAAAAGTTGAACCTATGGCTTGGGTCCATTTGTGCATGTAGTTGATATCTTTCATGAGATCTTGAAAAATTATATTCACAAAGTGCTTTTCATTTCTTATATATGTGAGCTATTTGATTGCCTCAAAATATTTTCTCTCACATATAATTGAGTGATTAAAGCTTTTAAGCATGAGCCTTGAATCTGAGAGAAGAAAGAGTGATATATTCATGTGAGGTTTGAATCATGACTTGTTTGAAATATGTTAAGCTCCACCCACCACCATTGTTTACTCCCAAGTCTTACATGCTTATATGTGGATTATATTTTGTAATTAGCTCTTGAATATCTTGATGATGTGATTCTTGGTTAAGTGCTAATCTTGGTGACTTGAAAGTATGAGATTTCTGAGACAATATGTTAAAGGGCAATAGAGGTCTTTGTGATGTCAACATCTTGATCTTTGTCTTTGAATTTAGTTTTTGTTTTAGTCTTTTATGTGTGACGTTTTTCTTCTTTCTGTTTTGTCTTGTGTTTTACGTTTTTGGTTTCTTTGAGTCTTTGTGTTCTTTCCATACTTAGTCAATTTTTCGTTGGTTTCTTTGTTTTGTGTCTTAGTCTTTTTGGTTTGTTAGTTTTTGATTTTGCTAAGGGACTAGCAAAAGCTAAGTATGGGGGAATTTGATAGGAGCATAAAATGTGACGTTTATAATGTTTAAACCCTATATTTTGCTAAGTTATTTCCTTTATCTTGATCAATTTAACTTAGTTAGTGTTTTTACAGGTAAAATGGAGATCTACTCATACTAGGAGACTTGTGGAAGACATGTGGAAGCATCTAAGAAGTCTCAAGAAGATCATTACCAATTTGAACACAAATTGTGCTTTAAAAATCAAATCCATTACAGATTCGGAAAACTGCCACTGCAGATCAGTCAACTTCAACGGAGTGTCAAAAATCTTTCAGAGCTCAGAAAATTATGATCTTTATATGGTTGGAAAGCTACGGATGTCTAGTTTCCAGAACTTTTTACAGCTCATCGATATCTATTTTCTAGAAGAAGTTATGACCGTTTTAGTGCACTGAGGTCAAGTCTGCCGGAAATCTGTTTTATGTCAAAGGAGTTCAAACTCAATTTTGTTTCTTCATCATCTATCTAAGTTTGTTTTCAAACTTGAGTACCATTTGGACAGAACATTTAGACTGTTATAGTATAAATATCTATATCTTGTAATAGGTACTTGAGTGTATAGATAAGTACTTGAGTGTGTAAATATAGGTATGAAGACTTGTGTGGCATAAAGGAGATGGGGAAGCAACAAGCATGGCAGCTCTCATAATTTCAGCAACCATGTGGAGCTGCAGCTATGATCATTGAAGCCACTATAATGGACTTCGTACCATTACATTCACACTACAATGTATTCCTATAAATACCCTCTTTTGTGAGAATAAAAAGAGACCTTCCTTCATCAATTTTCCATCTTCTTCCTCTTTCTATTTTCTTACCATAGCAGTTTTCATATCTTCAAGGAGCTTAGCTGTGCCATCCACCCTCCTAACTGTGATCACCACCTTGTATCGCCACCTTAGAGCTGCTTTGGATCTTTGGGACGTAATCAAGGGTTGTTCATTCCACCATTATCATCATATGTTCACGGTTATGTGTAATTGTAGATAGAGAATTCTGTTTTTATTTTCTTTGTAAACTGAAATTATGAGTTCATAATCTTATTTTTGGAACAATTTTGATGCTCTTTTCAAAGTAATATTAGTTTATGTGTTCTTGATCTTTGTGTGTTTCATCTTTATGAGAAGATAATCTGATTTTGTTTTAAAGAAAACGTTTACATGTTTTTGGTTCTTTGGTTCGAAACATAGAGTGATTGCATGTAATTGGAGCTAGCAATTAGGTTTATGCTTTGTAATCCTAATTCAAATGAGTAGTAAAGGCTTAGGACATAAGTCGAAATCAGATTGTTTATGCATTGAATTGACATGCTTTGTGTACATGGATTTGCATAATTATTAACCAAACTTTCACATGAACTTAATGATTTGAAACTTGAGTTTGCATGATTGCTTTGATTGTGTGAAACCTGTTTTCAAAATATATTGGTTAGGTGCTTTGCTTGATCAATTGTGTAAAGGGAAGTAAAATAAGAGACATTGTTTGCTTTTAACTTTGTTTCTTGGTTGATAACTTTTCATGGTATTAGTAAAGGATTAAGGATGCATGTAACAAATTGATCTTGAATTGTAGTGGATGAATTGTTACCAAAAGTTTCTGTTCATGATTCCATTCATCTTCAACTTTTGTTTTATTTTTGTTTTCCAAAATTTTCATTCCAAAACTCCCCAAAACCTTTATTTGATTTCGTGATATGTGTTCTTGTATATAAATTTGTGTTGTTAGCTTTTCGTACTTGTAAATATTTCAAATATAATTTGAAAATACCTTAAAAGAACTCGTGAACTTTGTTTAAGTTTTTAGGATGTTAGTTTCAGTTCATGTGTGTTTTTCTAGTTAGTTTTGTGTTAGAATTAGTTTTTATTTAGATTTTGTGTTTGTGTTATATTTATTTGTATTTACTTATATTCCTGTTCTTTGTTTTATTTTTGTAAATAATACTTCTTATTGTTTAATTTCTTTATTTGTTTACACAATTACAGGTGTACTCTCAATCCCCGGATAGAACGATCCCTATTTACCATATACTAACGATGACATTTTACAGGGTTAAATTGCGTGCTGCTTCCAGCGCGTCAATTCTCTCGTAATGGATGTCATTGAGGCTTGAAATGCTGAAGAAGACACGGAGATTGGAAGAAAATTGCAAATTGACTTTTTCAGCGATTTTTCAGGCAAACTTTTCCTACCAGCCGCCACTCATGGAGAGTCTTTTCTCTAGCAAAGGAGAACCATGGTGGTGAGTGTGAGCCCCGGAAAAAAAAATATGTCGAGCCTAGCGGAGATCGTACGAGAAATTATTCAACGATCTCAATAAAGGTCAAGATGCTCGAGGAAATTTTCAGCAATTTTCATAAAGTGAAATCCTCAATTTAGGAGTTGGATAATAAAGTACACGTCATGACGAGTTCGTGGAAATTTTCGGGGAATTTTCCGGATACCCGAGCTATTTACCGTGATTTTCCGAAGTTGGGAAATTTTAGAAAATAAATTAAAGAAATAGGATTTTCTGCGGTGCAATCTTGGCCGTTGATCTATCCACCGCTTCATCCTGACCCTTGATTACAATTTTGGTTGAGGTATATTATGCCCTTGATCAGATCAAGGACAAAGATTGAATTAGAAATCTCGAGAGAGAGATGGGAGCTTCTGACCCGAAAGAGAGAGAGAGACGACCGGGAAGGGAAACCCGACCGGAACTCTCACCTCCGGCCACCGATCAACGACGCAAGACCACTATTCTCTTCCTCCCATCATCGTCGTCACGCCTGTGGCCTCAGATCGTCCATGCACGGACTGTGGAAAGGATTCGAAGCTTGAAAGGTTTGAACTTTCCGGCGATGTTTCTGTAATTTCCTGCGATCTTCGGGGCGGTGTGAGGTAGGAAAACTAACCCTCTCTTCACGCTCTACGTGCTGGTCTAACTGGTTCTCGAATTCGATTAAGTTTTGATGAATTTGTGTTTTGGGTTAGTTCGGGTATCGACAGAACCGCCATCCATGGCGGCGATTCCAGGCTTCTAATTTTGTTTCTGGCGTCTTGGAAAAACAGTTGAGGTCCGGGGAAGCTTGGTTCCTTGAATTGGCGTTCGGTGATGCTTTGGTCCTTGCTGTACTTCAAATTGAGGGAGAAATTCAGTGGGCTCGACCCGACATTTACTGAGTTCGGCAGCTGCAGGTTTAGGCTTGCCCAAGTTGGTCTCTGTTAACGATTCTGTAATTCTCAAAGGTAAATTTGGAATTCTGAAACAGAATCGTTCTTCTGTCGAATTCTAGTTGTGAATTTGGGTTGGTGTATTTCCGATATTGATTCAAGTTTTGCTCTTAGAATAGTAATCGGAAGTTAGGGAATTGAATTTGGCTTGTGAATGAGATGTTGTTTCTGTGTTGATATTGCAACTGTGGACTGAGATTGGTTGCATCTGTTGCGGGTATTGGAACTTTGTAGTCAATTGGTTGTGTGTGTGCAATGAACTGTGGAGTTGTGGTGGAGCTCGGGTTTGTCCGGAATGTGTGTTTAGCTTGTTAAGTGTTGTAGTTAGCAAGCTGGAATATGCCTTGACTTGATTGTAGTTGCATGGTTGAATGGGTATTGTGTTGCATGTTTGAAGTTGTGGCTATTGTAAAGAAATTGTGAATTGGTTGTGGAAATTAAAATAAAAAATATGGTGAAGCTATAAAGCTTGGGTGTCCATAGTAAATTCTGTGGAATTACTATGCGGCAAAACGGTTAAGTAAATTAGAGATCTTTCGTTAGTGAAGTCGTTATTGGTTTGCTTGTGTATTGGGTGGCCTTAGTAATCGGGTGCACTCAATATATTTTTGGTCAATAACGTAACTTCAAGTCAATGTTCGATAATTTAGGTAATTATCGAATCTATCTCGATTGGTCAAACATGGTCAAATGTGGTCAACCCTTGGTCAACTCCTGGTCAAACCAGGAAAAGTTGGGGTTGGACGATATATTAATCGTTGAGATTTCGTTTAACTGTTCAAAGTTATTAATTATCGAAATGTCAGAATCTAGGACTCCAGTTACCCGAGGAACAGAAGGTTCGCAACTCTCAGAGTACGTGAGAGAACACATCGGAATCCAGGTAGGGATTCAGGACTCTCGTCGGTTTATGAGTTTCTTTTATATTTTATTAATGTGATGCATGATAAGTGGTATGGGTTGGTTATGTAAAATGCAATACATACTAACCAATCCGTGAGAAAATGTGTGATGGCTTGAGAGCGAAGGGTGGCTCTGACTTCCTTGGGTTCGATCCCCAAAACCTCCGGAGGGTTAGTTACACCGGTCGGACGGTGAGCGATTGCAATGATGACCCGATCCGTGTGTGTAGCTAGGTAGCGGACGCTCTCGCTACGCTTACCTGGCGATAAATTAATTTGAGGTAAGGTCGTGTAGTGGGTCTATGGGACCGGCCATCAGGTAATATTTGGATTTGGCACCGTATTTATTTAAGCATCATGCATCGGGTTTTTAGTTGAAAAACATTAAAGTTTGTCGTTCTTTTAAATATTTGGTTTAAATTTGTTTTCATACTGGGCAGCCCAAATATTTGTTTATTGGTTTTGAGTCTAGTTGAGGTAGAGTTCCTGTTGAGCAGCGAGGACGAAAGCTCACCCCCTACAGCAGTATGGATGTAGGTACTGTGCACTGGTGACGGGACAATGGCGGACGGAGTTGGGTGTGCAGAACAAGTTTGGTAAACCACCTTCTGGGCTTTATTCTGATTTCCATTTCTCGAACTCCGTGTTTCGGAACTTGTGGTTATTTAGCATCGTGTCAAATTTAGTTGATTTCTCTTTCATTGAAATTCATACCTCGTGTGATCCTTATCCAAGTATTGGATGAGTGAAATAGATTTCAGCAACTCAAGTTTTTCACCTCAAAAATACACTACTAGAATTTTGTTCATAGACATCGGTTCTGGACCGATGTTAAACTAATTTTCGACCGATGTCTTAGTGGGTGTAGAGAAAAGTATAGACATCAGTATAAGCGCGTTTTCAACCGATGTCCCAGACAACAACCAACATCGATTCTAAAAAACAAATCGATGTATAATCGTTATAATCATCATATTTTTGTATGTTAGGTATGTCTAATTCTTCATATTTTCACATTTTATGCTTAAAAAAGTATATGTCAAACAATACCTACTTGAACATTTGCATCGATTTCTATTCCAGAAGCGATGTCCAGTACACTTGTAGACATCAGCTCCCATGAGTATTGTTTGTTCGTGGCCATTTTTACATGTAGGCTGCCACATTATTTTCCTAGGAACGATGTCTGTATCTTTATTCTACATCGTTTTTTTATTCAGAAATGATGTATCCTTTAAGACAGAACATCGTTTCCAATTAAGTAAACCGATGTTCAATGGTATTATGTACATCGGCTATTTTTATTCAAACTGATGTGTTAGTTCATTTAAGACATCATTTTTGCTCTCCAAAACCGATGGTCACCTTTTGATCACACATCGGTTTGCTCCATGGTAGGTGATTTGTATGTTCATAATAGATTACGGTTTGGTGATTAGAAATCGAGAAATCGATGTGCAGTAGTTTTGATTACATCGGTTTTGAGTTACAATTCGATATATTGATAATCATAAGACATCGATTTCTTCCTCCAATTATACACAGCTCAAAATACACCACCAAATGCATTATTAACTTAACAAGAATATCATATCCATACACGTAAAAAAAAAAATTCTAAAGTGTAACAAATTACAATTCAACAATTCTAGTCAAGTGATTCAATCTACTGCACCTTGTAGGTTTGTAGTTGCTTAATCTGATTCCCAAAATTTTCAATCACAACCTGAAGAGGAAGGAGAAAGAACATCTTATATTATCAGTGAATACTACCTAAAACAGCTGCAATATCATTCAGAGAGCATGGAAGGTTCAAATAAATAAAAATTCAAGAAACTAGATCTAGCAACAACATACAGCAAACTTGGAAACAGGTAGAGTTGGTTCAAGGAAGCATATTACACAGAGCCTATAGGTATAGAACTTGCAGTAAAAGGAAAAATAAAGAGATTCAAACCTTTCATCATTAGATTCATCAGTATCATTAATTGTTGGAGTAGAGAACATGTCTACACAGTTTCTAATAAACTCTTCACTTAGCAGTACATCATCCCCTCCATTATCTGGTACTTTAGCTTCAGAGAGAGAAGAAACTCAGAGACCAGGACAATACAAAACAGCCATCCAACATTACAGGCACAAGAGATATCTCTTAACCACAATATCAGGTAGGGAGGATTTGCAAACTGGTCCATTTAAACTTACAGAATATTTCTCCCAATCAAATTTGCTGAAGTAATCCAAAAATCTGTAGAGGACCTACAAAACGGAAACACAATCAAGTGCTTGAGCTTCTGTATGATTTGAAATATAAAACTCAAAATTGATTCTACAAGTACTCACCGTTAAAGGCCCATCTAGAGAAGAATGAAAAAGATGGAATATATATAGGACTGATGTTTCCAAAGCATATGTTGAAAATAAACCATGATGAGCATCAAGAATGCGACTCTTATAGTAGCACAACACTTTTATCAGAATATTGATGCGTTTGAAAATATGATCTTTGCCAATATAGTGATCAACCTACATACCAAGCAAAATGAAAAATGTAATCCAAATAGCAACTGAACATCACTGAACTTTTCATACCAGTATGAGAAGACAAAAAATTATTGTAACAAGACTGGACCGGAGTCACCCTATTCATTTCTATGCAACCAATACTTACCCAACTAAATCAGCTGCAAGAACTGAGCACAGGAGCTCTGATCGTGATGGCAGTGTCCTATGAATTTCAGAGGAAGGAAAGGGAGTGTGGAGAAACCAGCCGACTTTCATTTTGTTGTTATATTCCGTCAAGCATTTTGGAAGAAACATAAGATGGTAGTCATGGCACCAAACAACATCACCCTCTTCATAGTGCTCATTAACTACATCTGCAAACATTTGATTTGCCTTCTTATATGCAGAAAACTGCGACTGGAAACTCCAAGTGGTAGCAAGTCGATCTCCTTGTGGAAGCCCAAGGTAATGGAAAAGGGGCCACAAAATATTGTTGCAATAGCCATTGTAATATTGATGAACAATCTCCTCATCAAGGAAGACGGGGATACACTTCTGCAGCCAACAGTACGAGTGAAACAGTGTGTTACAATGTTCAAGCACAATCACCTCGCAATTAGTGAAAAAGAGCTGGATCTATGTCTATGAATAGAGAAATAAAAATCCATGTACAGAATTTGAACCTTTTCAGCTAGAGCTTTAGTAAGTGCCCTCTGTCCAATATCATCTGGCACATTTACCCCTGCCCATCCAATCCACCTTGCCTCAAACTCCTTTACACCTACAAACAACAACGAACATTACGAATTAGTTTCATATTTTGAGGGGGGAAACCGAATCATAAGTTAAAAGAACATGATAAGCACAGGATACAGAAACTTTGTAGAGATTGAAGATCTTAAGCAGAGTAAGCAACAGTCTCAATAAGAGTTGAAAGAATCCAATTAGATAAAGGACCAGATCTGTGACCCAATAACATGTCATCAAAAGGAGCAAACTTTACATAAGAGAAAAGGAAGCAAAGGCAAAGAGATCGCAAAGCAAATGTAGAGAAAGAAAAGGTACCTCATAAACCAAGTCGAAGAGGGATTGGAGAGTCGGAGGCGATGAGGAAGGCTCGACGCGTTTCAGAACCCCTTTTTGATTAGAGAGAGAGAGAGAGAGAGAGAAGAAAACAAAGGGAAAAGAGGAATAAGGGATGCTGTGGTACGACCTCGAAGAAGAGCAGAAGCATAACGATGGAGGAGGCGAGAGTGATGACGCCACCGGGAAGGCTACCACTGTCGAAATCTTCATTGATTTTGGGGTTGGTCCATAGCTTGTTCAACATATTCTCCATAGTTTATAGAGAGAGAAAGTGAGAGTCGGGGAGGGGGGGGGGGGAGGGAGGGAGAGAGATAGGATTTGGAAGTTAGGGTTTTCTGTTTCATTTTTGAGGTTGGGTGCAATTTTTTTTCTAAGTGCGAAAGTTTTGAGTTTTAGTCCCCGCTTCTTCATTTCACTGAAAATACTTAGCGTTTTTTGCATAAATAGGTTCCCGCAAATTTTCAAACAAAACTTTTAACACCGGTCATTTTAAGAACTGATGTTAATGATATACATTTAAATCGGTATTTTCGTAAAACGATGTTAGATTACTTTTTTACATCGTGGGCAAGTCTGACCGATTTAAAACATGCGATGTCTAATAACATAATTCTAGTAGTGATATTGGTAGCTTCCGTTGTGTTTTGCAAAAAGTTTTCTAACAAAATGCCTAGCGGTCCTCTAGAATGTGAATCGAGCTTTCAGTTTATATTTTAGAGCCCCGCGGCACTGTGACGTGCCCAAGCTGGTGAGGTGCGGTTTGGGGCGTTACAGTGAGAATCTCCCATCACTTGAAATTCAAATATCTCCCTACACCTTGTCCTTTTGTCACATTGCCAATTTGGGACCATTTGGGGGAAAATGGTGTAAGAGCATCTCTTGCACACTATGGGACCAAAGAGGACACACATAGCTGATTGATTTGGTGCTTAAATGCAACTTACGCGCAATAAGGGCACAATCATCAAAGAAGTGGGAAATATTTGAACCCGAATTTATCGTACCACTGGGATTGAAAAGCTAACTTCAATCCTTGGTTATGCCGATTACTAAGTCACCAACAATTTAATAAACAAAACCTAGAAAAATAGCACCAAGCTATTTACATGCCCGGCTCGGAACAACCAAGCCTAAAATTGGTCAAGAGAACCACAAATAAATGCGGAAACTCACAACCAAATGGCATGGACAATGAAAGTGGTTTGTGAAATTTGATATTTTTAATTGCGAAGAAAATAAAATTAACAATTGAAAATTAAAATTAAAGATAATAGAAACTAATCAAGAAATGGAAATTAGGTCACTAGGGTATCCTCCTAGCCAAATTTAATGCACAAATATATTCTGACAATGGTCACTCAATTCATAGTGGCATCAAGAATAGTCATTAGATTCCTTAAAGGGTATTCCTACTCCGGATCAAGGGTCGTAGAAACTTAATTGGGACAATCTAAAGCCTTGTTAGGGCCTCTAGTTGCACCAAAAGGCGAAGAGTCCTAGAATCAAGGTGCCCAAGCTAGCCAATACGACAATCAAAATTGGTATTGTAACTAACCATGGTCTAAACAAGTGTCCTAGTTATAAATTAGAGAAGTGATTAGGTCCCCTAATTTGTTCTAGACATACTCATCTACACATTCAAGAGTTAATCAAGCTCCTAAGCATGCATCTAAGCCAAATATTATAGAATAGAACATATGCCAAACATGAAATTGAAAACCATTACATCAAAACATATTTATTACATTAAATCTATGCTAAGGCTCAAACCCTAGCTTCCTAAATAGACTACTCACAACCCATCCACAAATTAACAACAATATTCATCAATTAATTAAAGAGGTAAATGTGAAGAAGAGTGAAAAGTCACAAGAACAAGTCACAAATTGCTATGGAGCAATAATGGCAATTAAGTCTTGATTTATGACTTTTCACTTTTACCCAATCTCAAATCTTGATGTTTCTTAAAATTCCTTGAGAAATTGATGAAGATTTGATGGTGGAAAAATGAAGAAAATGAAAAATAGTGGAGGAGGGTGTGTGCTTTGCCGAGAAGAGAGAGAGAAGTGATGGGTTGAGGTCTACTGTGTGCGGCGCTGTTGATGTTCTCTGTTTTGGGAAGAAGGGAAGGGATATATAGTGGTGTGGCTACTGTTGAGGAAGATGGATTAAGTGTGAATGGGTGGCCACCGTAAAAAGAATGGGAGAGAAGAATAGAAGGCTGTGATTTTTTGGGACAAAATGATCAGTGGCGTGGAATTAAGGAGGGAAAGGAGAGAAGTAAAAAATTTCTTCTATTCTGCCACGTGTCAGTGGCTCATTAGGTAAGCCAAATCAAAGATCACGTGCAGCATGCTTCAATTAACCATGGGTTAATTAAGCTGTTGCACATTAATTAATTATATAATAATTTTTTTCTTCTTCTTTCTTTGCTCTCTATCGGTGTTGACCACATCGATAATTTCTTCCAATTGTTGAAATTCTCACTTGCTCCGATTTTCCACGATTTTCACTCGATTTCAACAATTTCGTTTATTTCTTACACAATAAATAAAATTAGATTAATTAAATTATAATTAGCTCAAGGATTAGCTTATTTCTAGTGTTTTAGAAACAATTACATGCATATAAATGCGTGTAATCACTGATCAAAGAGAGGCCAAAGACTAATTCTTCAGCATTCTTGACTCCATTCAATCTTCTTCATCCTATCAAAGATCCATTTTCTCTCTAGAGAAGACACCACAATTTCCACCACTAAAACCACCATCTCCATCTCTAAAACCACCATTTCCACTACTACAACCTCCATTTCCTCCACCATTCAACACCACAACTCACCTTAGAGATTCCAAATTTCACTTTTCTTACCAATATCAAGAGCTTGGAGCAAGGAGAAGGAGGTGACTACCACCACATCATGTTCTTAGAGACCCATCTCCACCACCTCTTCCGGCATCATCAATAGTCACCCTTTACTCCCTATCTCTTTATGTATTTGATGTTTAATAGAATGTTAAAGCTTGTGTATCTAGCTATGTGTGAGCAGTGAACTAGTTGGGGCTAGGGTTGAAAGCCCTAGCCAAACTTGCTTGGATTGATGTTTTGTTTATAAATTGATATAAATTCATGTTGTCATTCTCACATGCTAAGTCAATAGTTGAATGCATTACTTAGACCTAATCAATTTGAGTTATGTGGTTGTCATGACATGAAGTTTTTCCTAGAGATTGATTACCTTTAGGCAAAAAGGGAGCATGAAAGCACACCATGTGTGCATGTGAGGGTAGTGAGCTAAAATCTCCTAGAGATAGGATTGGTTTGCTTGCTTGGTTACCTAAACTCTAAGCTTTATGCATTTATGGGCAAATGATTGAGACCTATCCGGTAATTGAATTTGTCTCTAGGTAGTTAGCTCTAGACTTATCCGGTTAGAGTTAATAAAATGAAAGGGGTTTAAGCCTTAGTAGTCCTATCGGGATGCTAAGAGGGTAGTTGGACAATTAGTTTTGCATCATTCATATTCAATTGCTTTAATACTTGCAAGGGAGGCAAAAGGTGAAACCCGATGCCCTAACTCCATTTGATAACAACTTATTTTGTTTAGCTTAGTTTATATTACTTGCTTTCATTGTTTCAATTTGAATAAAAACCAATCTCAAAATCAAAATCAACTATCTACACACCATCTTGCACATACTCAACATGAACTTTGGTTCACTTGTGAGTCTTTGTTTGTGATTGTACATTTGCATATTCTTCTACTTTTTCCTTAGGTTTTCCCTAGCTAGGAAATGATTTTCCAATCCTCATGGGTTCGACATCCTTACTTAATCCTCTATTCTATAACTTGTACCTCTTGCACTTGAGGGTGGCTTCAATGCTAACAGTTTACAATAAGGATGAAACGCTCACTAAATTAGTGACTACTTGATTGGAAAGGGATATGCACACGCGTTTCCATAACAAGTTTCAAATTCTATCGCGGTTCATGTTGGACATGATCTTCATTGGAAGCCCTTAAAGAGTTAAGGGAAACCGCTGAATACTTGAAATCCTTTTGAGATGAAGAATTTTGGGAAAAGATGATTATGTCTCGGTTTGGAACTTGAGCATCATGTCGATAGATGCTTAGGCATTTTGACAAGGCCAAGCCTTCAAGCACCCCTATGATCGTCCGTAGTCTTGATCCTAAAAAGGATCATCTTCGTTTGAAGGATGATGGCGAAGGTGTGCTAGAGGCAGAAGTGCCCTACATAAGTACAATAGGCGCATTATTGTACTTAGCTTAATGCACAAGACTGGACATCTCATTTGCCATGAACTTGTTAGCTAGATATAGCTTTGCGCCAACGCAACACCATTGGATTGGTGTAAAAGATATCTTTCGGTACTTCAGATGTACGATTGATATGAGCTTGTTCTATCCTTACAGAGAGACGATGGATTCTGACCCATCACACACCAGGAACGCCGCCAACACTGGCCTGCATCCACTATCCCCATCCCAAAACAACATGTGTTTTGGAAGATTTTGCTGATGTTGAGTATCTCTATGACCCACACAAAGGTCATTCCCAAATTGGTTAAGTCACTACCACAAATGTGGCCTAAAGTTACTAATTTTTACACACTTATGCAGGATTGGTGGCAGCACCTCATTAATCTTTCCAACTCTTGTGTTTGTTGACAATAAATAGGTCTATGACCCATATTTATTTATTTATTGGTGTGTTTTGATAAGTCACCAACACCACTTAATTGTTTATAATTTTTTTACTCTCTACCAGCCTTATCTCTTACGCAACATTGTAGATTTGTAGTTAACCGACCTATCTCTACCTCAGGCGCCAGCCTTATCTCTTACTTGTTTATAAGCTTTTCCTCTCTTCCTTGGCCTTATTTCTACCTCAGGTCCTCAGCCTTACTCTCTTAACTCTCTCCTTCTCTCAGTCTCTCCATAAAAAACCATGAAGAGTTTCACAGTTTCACTGAAGAAACAACCAAGATCTCCGACTTTGTCTTTAAAAACTCCAACAGATCTCACGATCGAATTTGTGGCCGAGAAATTCAAGAGATCCGACGAGATCCAGAATATCGTGAAGCCGGCAACAACCCGATTCTCAATGTCAATGAGAAGAAGATCGAAAAGCTGGGATTGAGGAAGAAGATCATCAAGGAAGGTGAAGGAAGAAGAAATTCAATCCATTGCTCTCTCTGCTTGCCTTCTATTACCAGACTTCTGACCAACCCGAAAGATGTCGCCGACCGTCGTCAAGGAGAAGCTCGTCAGAGAGGTCTCGTTCACCGAATAGTCCCTCAAGAACGGCCTTCAGGTCTGTCGCTTGTTCCCAGAATTATGTGTTTGATTTTATTGAGTTTTGTGTTTGTGTAATTGTACTTGGATGTGTTGCAGAACAAGGAAGAAGATGAAGTCGTGGTGGAGGATGTGAAGGATAAGGATGATGATGATGATAGGATATGAAAGACTTGATTTTTGGTGGTTTGGTGGGTCAAAATTTTGTTCTTGTTGGGCTTGTTCTGTTTAATCTCCGGAGCTGAATTGTAAGGGGTAAGGTAAGTGTTTGAAGCCTTCACAATTTTTGATACCAGCTGCCTGGAAATGAGATTTTGGATCAAGGTTTTTGGCTATCCAAATTTGACCTTGTATGTGGCTGAACTGATCTTCGAAATTTATCAGTGAATGGGTTTGATTAATAGTCATTTTCTTATTAGACTGGCAATAATTCATGGTAGGCTGCTTGAACCTTTGAATTGTTTGACATGGTTATGCTCTAGACTTGCATCTTCACCAGCAACCGGATTTGATCAGTCAAATTTCAAACAATTAAATTCAAACTCAAATTGGTAATTATAGTGATATGCTATTATTTTCGCTAGTCAACCAACCATATCTCTCTCCACCAATCACAATATTGGTGGGTTGAATCATTCTCACCAATGCATGAATAGTACCCACCCATTGAGTCACCAAAAACCTGATAGTGAGCCAATGGGTATATGTCACACCAGCTATACCAACCCTTACAATAATAGTAACTTGGCCCATGTCTATTGTCTTTACACACCATTGATTGGTGTTTCAAGGCCCAACTCACACCATTAATAATGGTGTCTAAAGCCCATGTTTGTGGTACTAAGTGTTCACCATGAGTAAAGACCGTGATATCTTGGAGGTTTACAGAATAGACCCTAGTGGAGGTCTACAGAATAGACCCTAGTCGCTATATCTTCGAACAATGCAGAGATTATTGCTCTTCATGAAGTGGTTCGTGAATGTATATGGATTGGATCCATAATTACGCATGTTCAAACAATTGTGATTTGAAGTCTACCACAGATGCGCATACGAGCGTATAGGATAATGCTGCTCGTTTTAAACAAATGAAGCAAGACTATATTAAAAGCGACATCACCAAGGATAATCAGCAATATCAGACTCTCCTCAAGATCAAAGTGAACTAGGTTAAATATGAGGACAGTATGACAAACTTGCTCACTAAGTCATTGCCTAAATTCCACTTTCGAGAAACATGTTGGTAGCATCTTTTGCGGAAGTTATCCAAACCCCCATGACCGTAGTCATCAGGGGGAGATGCAGACATCAGGGGGAGATGTCTACATGTATGGTCTCGAAACGTGAAGGGTGTGTTGTGCTCTTTTTCCCCTTCGACCGAGGTTATTTTTGTCCCACATGGTTTTTGTTACTTGGCAAGGTTTTTAATGAGGCAACGAGAGAAGCACCATGTTTGGGCGACACAAGGGGAAGTGTTCAAGTAAATCCAAAATATGTGTCTGGCCCAAATTCTAGGTTACTTGACCTAGTTGTAATAGGGTTTAGAATTAGAGATATTCAGAGATATCCGATTAATTGTACTATTATCTTTCCTTGTACAACTCTGATTTTATGTCTTGTAATCCTCTATATAAAGTGGCCCCTATAAAAGCACGACTCAATTATCTCCCAATTTCAATTTTCCCTAAACAAGTAGATTATTTTGCTCATAAACTGATAACATTTTAGTTTCAATCTCAGCATGCATAAATCCAAATACTGTATACTGTGTTTGAATTTTCTTTTACTAGAGAAAATTAAACGCACATGCATAATATCGATTTCCTAGAGTTGTGAGCTAGATTAAACTGAGATCGAAAGTTTAAGCTCACTTAATTACATATTCCTAGAGGTGTGGTCATTGCTTTGGCTTCAATCAAATCAATGCACCCTTCCTTCACGTATACAGATTCCTTCTTGTATATATATTTGCTTGAAGCCCACAAAAAAGCCACCAGGTTTAGGGAAGATATGACCAGAAGAAATCCGTAGTAATAATCCAAGTGACAGTCATTCAAGTTATTCCCAATCCAACTTTTACCCCCGTTCCTCCCCGTAATTTTATCCACCATTGTCACTAAAAAGCTGTTCAAGAAGTTACCAATACCAATCCCACTTGTGAAGAAAGTTGTGCCGAGACTCTGCATGTCCTCTGGGGACTGATCGTAGAAAAACTCCAGCAATCCAATGGCGTTGAACACATCGGCTACCCCAAGTAGTGTGTACTGAGGGAGTAACCAGAATATGCTCATGGGGACGACCTCTATAGGCCCCGAAACATGGTGGACTCGAATGACACGCATGCGACGAACCTCAACCGCATAGGCAATTGCAATGGCTATGACTTGGATGACGAATCCAATCCCAAGCCTTTGGAGGAGTGTGATTCCCCTAGGGTTTCCGGTTCTGCCACGCATGAAGGGCACGAAGTAACGGTCATACATGGGCACGGAGAGAAGCATGGAGAGGGTGACGAAGCTCCCTAGAGAAGCTGCTGGGATATGGAAGTGATTCGGGCCCAAGCTTCTGTCTAGTGTGGTGCCTTGCTTGACAAAGAGAGTGTTGATTTGTGCCCAAATGGTGCTTGGAATTAGGGTCACAAACCATATCATCCCCATTCCCAAAATCAGCTTTGTTCCTTCAACTTGAGTCACTGTGCATGGTGGTCTTGATGAGGCATCCGTGTTGGCATTTTTTATAGCAGCCTTGTCCAAGAACCTGAAAAGCGAATATAAGTAGACAGCCGGATGAAACAAATAAGATGTATGTGAACTACTGTTGCTTATTTGATAAACAAATTACGACCTGTTTTTTGACAAAATTTACAACCTAGTTTTTATCTATCCACTAGACTACATATCGTCTTTATTTTTAGATTTTTGCTTCAAATGCTAATTAGAGCGGTTGCTAAGTTAGAAGTATTTCTCATTTTTTTCATTACACCTTCCCCTTTCAGATGTCTGATATTTACTTATACAATATCTTTGAAGGCATTTATACGATCAATTTGTACATGTAATCTTGCAGAACACATACGATAGGAAACGTCTTTTTTCACTTACTAAACTTGAAGCCAAAACAGTTGCCTACAGAATCCGCTCCCCAATGAGATTACTAGTGGAGGCTGTGTTTCTTGTTTATTTTGGTCTGGATTTAAGAAATTGGTAGGGTACCTACTGCTCATATATAATTTATCTCATCCTGACATTTCCTCTAACAGATATAACTTGACTGAAATGACTATGACTATTCAAAAATGATGTTAATTGGGGTGGGGGTACTGTCAACACATGGGAACAATTTATTAGAAGCAACGGCTACTCAAAGCCATATTGGAGCCTGCCTTCGCCTTTGGCACAGTATTTTTCCTAGTTATGCATATAAAATCAATGGGGACCTAGGTCCCTTCACATTTGCTCCACTTCTGCCACCGAGGCTTAAAGGAGTAAAGGACCATGGAATATCATATGAGGACTGATTGACTATCTACTTTGAGTCCATGCCCTATGGAAAAGGGTATCCTTTAATTACGATTCTACCAGCCAGTACATTTCACTTCGTAACCAAACCAGCAATTAGTAGCAAGAAACAGTAACTAATTAAACAAATTTAATTAAGGAATAGTACCAGTCTACAGCTTAATTAGTTACCTGAAAGTTGAGGTGTGATAGACCTGGCGTTTTCCGCTGTCAATGTAATGTTGTGGCTCATATTCATGGAGCTCAGACAGATCATTTGGGAGGGGAAGATTCCGATTTCTAAAGGCAGCAACGGGAATTTGGATGATGTCCCTAGCTGGGCTCTTGTTCTTGCTAACTTTGTGCCTATACATTGGTGTCCCAATATAGAAGATTAATAAGGATACTACTAGACCAAATGTGGGGATACCATACCCTAACCCCCATCCCACGTTTTCTTGGATGTAGACAAGGCCAAGGGTTGCAATCAGAGCACCTAAGAAAGAGCTGAACATCCACCAGTTGAAGAATGAGGCCTTGATCCTTTTCTCGTGGGGGTTAAAATCATCAAACTGGTCTGCCCCGAAGGTGGATATATTAGGCTTTGTTCCCCCGGAACCGAAAGCAATGGTGTATAGAGAGAGGTAGAAGAAAGCAATCTGTGAGGTAGAGGCCTTGTTGCAAATGCCATTGCTGCAGGTTGGCTTGAAGGTTTTGAGTGAAACAGCCATTGTCAAAAGCATCATTCCCTGTAATTAAAATGAAGTAAATGATGTTATCAAGCTAGGGAATTCTTTTTGGAAATTTCCACTAAAAATTGAATAGGGACCCCCGTTGTTGTTTTGATTGATGAATACAAATTTTTCATGTCTTTATCGATCAGTTGAGTTTCATTTTCTAGCTATCAACGTTGTTACTTGTTAGCATTAATGACGGAGAATGTTATCTCATACCAAAGAAACAAAAATCATTGGGGGTTAATACAGATCCATAATTAGCATGTTCAAATCCAAGGAGTTACCAATCAAACTTTCGTTGGTCCCAAAAGAGAAAAGAAGAATATAACTGGATTTGCTTGAGATATAGAATATGGTCCAGTCCAGACTGAACTTGCAGTGTTCTTTTCGAATATTTTAATATTGAAAATTAACCTCAATAGCATGTGGAAGTATGAAGTGTCAATCACTATCTTCAGTTGGATGGTAGTTTTCAGATTGAATTATAAAGCTAGGATCATTAAATGAGTGTTTGAGAATTACCATGACGTAAATGAGGGATGAGACAGTGAAAGTCCAGAAACGACCGAGGTAAGAATCAGCTAGGTAAGCGCCGAGGATCGGAGTGATCCAAACAGCACCGGACCAGTTATTGACATTCCGGACGGAGGAGACGGTGTCTTCATGAAGCTGTGTGGTCAAGTAGTTCACCAAATTTGAAGCTATTCCATAGAAGGCCATCCTCTCAAAAGCTTCGTACCCTGAACCAAAATTTAGTTATAGAAAGATGTAGAAATTACAACTTAACGATATGATTAGAAGAGGTGGTTAATTTGTAAGCTTCGTACCAACAAGGAAAGCGCAGGCTTTCCATTTGCCAGTCTTAGAGGCAAGCACAGGGCGTCCTCGGAGGTCGACAGTGCCATCTCCGGTGTACCCAGCTTTGGCAGCTTCCAGTTCCATCGAACACACGTAGGTTTATATATATACGAAGCTAGTTAAATACTTAAATATATCAGAGTTTGATGAGAGATATATAGAAGCAAAACAAAGTAGGAATAGAGTTGGAAAGCTATGAAGCTTCTTTGCGTAGTGAGGGCAGTGGAAGTGGTGGCCCTATATATAGTAGAAAGCTAGCTAGTGAGAGACGACTCTCACACTATGTGGCCTATGCTTAATGCATGGCAAATACATCCTTGCTGTGGCCCTATAATATGGTTCCGGATTATGGTAGACGTGGGATTCAAGTAGATGTCATCGGTCTATATAATTTATATTTATATTTGATTGGTTCTTTTAATTTAATTTTTTTTTTTCATCCCTTTGCAAAACCCCACCAAATTTGAGTAATATGATTGATTTAGACCACCACATGACAATGTCACTTGATATTCCGGGACGATAGAATAATTACTTGTGAATAGGGCTGTCAATGGGTGGTGTCGGGTCAAGATATTTGTCGTGTCGCAAGATACAAACCCAAACCCAACCCATTTAATAATCGTGTCAAAAATTTAAACCCAAACCCAACCAATTTATTAAACGGGTTACCCGTTTCCAACCCGCTTAACCCATTTAATAAATAGGTTGTGTCGTGTTTGACAAAATGACTCATTTAAAGGTTAACAATGTGACCAATTTAACTAAAAAAAATGCATAAATTAATTAAATTCACTAAAAACTCCACAAGACGAAGAATATAAATAATTATATATAATTCATAAATAATTAAATCCAATAATTATAAAGAAAAATATTTCAAATTGTCTAATCCTATGATCAAATACTTCCAACGTCTAAAATTTCAGAATAAAGTATAGCATAATCGGGTTATACGGGTTCACTTCGTGTTGGCGGGTTGACCCGTGGCCGACCCATTTATTAAATGGGTCATGGCAGGTTGACCCATGATTGACCCGCTTTTTAATCGTGCGGGTTCAACCGCTTTATTTCGTGCGGGTTTCGAATCGTGCAGGTTCAACCCGCTTTATTTCGTGCTGGTTTCGAGTCGTATTATCGGGTCGTGTCAGAATTGACAGCCCTACTTGTGAATAACCTATTTTCAATTGTTGGGCCGTATCAAAATCGGGTCCCCAAACCGAGGCAGTTGACTATAAAGATGGACTCCTTGATCGAATTTTCATTTACTGCAGAAACAATAAACACCAGAATGAAAGAAAAATTTGGAGACCGGAAGCGGTAGTTTCATTTGGCTACCCTTAGAAAGGTATTTAAACTTTTTTTTTTCTTGATTTCCCTAGATTTGATTGATTGAGTTTGATCAGGTGAAGCCGTGAAGGAATCATATTTTGATGAATTAAGGTTGTCTAAATATGTTAATCATAGTTTAAGTGTGCGTGGGGAAGGGGGCTAGCCATACATGGGGATCAAGGACCAGTCAGTTATGATGAATGAAAGTGGTAGAGCCCTTGTGGGGAGGAATGATGGTGATGGCTGTAGAACACACACTCTGTGAGTCTGTGCTGCTGAGTTGGGTGAGCAAAATCTATGTTCTTCACGGTTCGCGTGTTTGGTCTGTTATGTGGAGGTAATTCAGTATACATAATATTTGTTCTAATATTTGGTCCAGGCTACGTGGTGTCCTGTAGACGTTGATACTAAGGAGCAAATACCGCCTAATCATCTCTTATCTTCTAAGCAAAAAGGGCAATGATCATTAAGGCCCCATAGGTCTAATATTTGTGGCCTCAAATCTTAGGTGTCATGCCATGTAAGTAAATACAAACTTTATTTTCAATTCCACATTACATATCTTACCACATCATACTATTGCAACACTAAGTTCACTAACTTTACCCTTTTACATTTCCTTTTAGATGTTATAGATCGAATCAATTACATTAATGAATTTAATTAGGTGACAAAAAAAATATCAACTATTAATTATGTATTAATTTAAGAGATACGTCTACAGATTCTTTGACCCATATTTTTCTTCATTTAGTTAAATTCTTTCCTTTAATTTTTCTTTCCAAATGGTATTAATATATTGAATTATGTGCCAAGATATAGACGTTGACTTTTCTTTCCAAATATTGATTAATTTCATCCAAAAAAAATAGCATTAATAAATTGAATTTGGGAAATACTTATGTCTAAATTAAGAGGTAAGAAGTTAGCAGCTATTAATTAACATCTACAATCTAGATATAAGGGAAAAACAAACAAATAATAATAAATTCAGATCTAACGTTTAAACACTAGCTACATAAAGAGAAAACAATGGGGTTAGGAACCTGATGAATTATTCATTATTCTCTCTATGGTAAACAACGAGAAATTAACGTGCTTGGTCAGTCCCCGACGACAGTAATGCCCAGTCAGGCGGCCCGCCTTTACGAAGGACTGGCTAGAGTGGACCTGGTGTCCGGTGGTAAGCAATTATGGAGTAGGCCCAATGAGATTGCAGGCTACGTGGTGGTGGATCTAGAGTCCAGATCGCTTGAGGATCCTGTCGGCGAAGGGGGGCGTCGATTAGGAGGTAGACGAGTGGCGCTGGTGTTGATCGACCCAAGATCGGAGCGTAGACGGTGAGAGGTGAGGTTGCTGAGCGGTGACGAATGGGTGGTGGCAATGGTAGACTCTGATATACTCGAATCCGATCTGAGTACTTCGATTTGGTTCAGATTTATTGGAGTTGCAGGGGGAAGAGGATGGTTGAGAGGGGTAGTGCTTCTCACCAGCATGATTGGGATGATGAAGGGGTGGAGGAACGACCAGTAGTTACTCGGTGCCAAGTAGGAGGTGGCGGACCTGTTGCCGGTGATGGGATGGTCAGGATCTCGCGTGTGAGATGGAGGTGCAGTGACATCAGCAAATTGCAATTCTGGCTTGGGCTTGGGCTTTGGCTCTAGGCCCAAACTTATTTACTTTTATGTTTTATTATTTTTTACCTTTATTTAAACGTGGCTTTATGCCAGTAATAAGTCCTTACCTAGTTTTGGTAGGGCGACATGGGCTCTGTCCCGGATTGCACACTCGATGTGCCTTGTCTGGCCTAGTGAGGAGGCGAGCCGTTTGCTTGATTAAATGGACGCAACCTGCTAGTGGTAGGATGAAATTAAGTGTAGTCGGATTTATTTTCGTGCGGCAACATAGTGGGAAATGTGTGCTATTTGTAATTATGCTTCTTCGTGATAGAGTTATCTTTCTGGTATGTCACCACTATGTCAAAGCAAATGGAGTAGCCTTTCGTGCACTCTTTGCTAATTGGTGCTTGTTAGAATACATAGTTTTTGTGGAGAGTCTTGGTATTATTTCAGGATCTTCTCTTTATGCTTATTGTAAGTTGGGGTTCAGGCTCTACGTCCCCCCTTGTATTATGCAGTTTCATTAATCAAGGCTTGAGGGCAGCCGCACTAGCCCCTTTCAAAAAAAAAGAAAAAGAGAAAATAATGAACAAAAGAATATATACAATCATATGAATATGAAAGAAAGCCAATTTTTTTTTCTTTAGAAGAAAGTCAAAATAATTTAGAGTCATTAGATTTTGGAATGATAAGATGGTCTTTTTCTCAAGAATTACATAGCATGGTTTGACAAATAGGTGATGTGTGTGGATGACATGACATGACACCTAATATTGATGCCACAAATCTTAGGCCTGATTGAGGCAACAAATCATTTTCCAAACAAAAATTAATATGAACATGACATAAAATTAGCCTTAGTATCATGATTAGAGCTTATTGACTATAGCCAGCCTGCAGCTAGCTAGCACCAAGTACCACATATGATGCATGATGTGGGAGCTACCAATCTTGTTTAAGTGAATTACCACATGCCTAACGTCCTCAATTAATAATTAGGACAAATACCTCAAATTATTGTTTAGCCAAAAGGATGAGATGAATCGGAAGAACCCCCACATACATGCCCACTTAAAAACCCACATGCACTGACCAATATATCATTTATTGTTAGACCTCAGTATTGAATGTATATGGTCCTCCACCTTGAATAGAAGAAAATGGTTTCAAGTTGTGATTAGCTGGAACGGGAAGTGAAGAAAGTAAAGCTACCTAATTAACGGTCTAATCCCATAATTGAAGTTGAAGGACTCTTGCGTTTTTTCTTAATCTAACAAGCCTATAAGAGGCTTTTCAAAAAAAAAAAAAAAAACAACAACACCACAAGAGGAGAGGGACATTACATGTTTTCCCAAAGAGAGAAGCTAGTTAAATAACTCATTGTATTAAGCCCTTAATTTGGTTTATGACATGACCCGCCTCAAATTTTACCATGAAATCTAAGATGGGCTATGTTACGTCCTGTATCTCAATTTACCAGTTTATTAGTCATTTCGACGGTAAATGACAATTACTTTCACATTTTACTTTGTTTCGATACTTTTAGTCACCCTAAAAGTTGACTTTTTGTTTGGATCAGTTTTTGAGAAATTTTTTTCATCAAAATGGTATAGGACGTTAAACCGAGTTTGTAGATATGTGGTACGTAAAAATCGGAGTTTATATGTGAAAGTTATAGCGGAAAAACTAAAGTTACTATTTGAGGTAAGTTTCTATATAAATGGAAAGTTACTGTGGTAGGATTCCATTTTCAATCAAATCAAGTTTCATTACAAAATGGGCAATTAGCTCCACTTTCTGGTTTTTGTAATAAAAATTATTCCGTCACAGTTTTAGTTCGGTCCATATTATTCTTTTTGAGAAGTTTGAATTAATTATCCCTATCTCTCATTTCGTTTTTTTTTTTTAATAAATATCATCTCCATAGGTTCACCTAAACCAAAACAAAATATATTCACATGTTTGACAATCAAATTCTCTCTCTGAAAAAGCCGTAAGGAGGCAGCTTCCAAACTTCCCCAACACTCTCATCCGGCGGCGGCTCTAGCTTAGGTTGGCCTTTTGACCACACCGAAGCCATATGGCTTTGCTACCGGACGGGATTTGATTGATTGCCTGAGTAGCTCTTGGATTGGAGTGGCTGGATCACAGTTTTTGCAGGGTTGTTCTTGGCAGCGATTCGAGTGGTTGCCTCTGTATTCCGGTAGCCATGTTGCCCGAGATCGAAGGAACTCATTTTAACTTTTAACAGCACAGGTTTACGGTTCGAAAGAGGAAGGGGTTGTGGTGTTGTTTGGAACGGGCAATCTGGCTTTTGGGCTTGGGATGGGTCGCAGCGGCGTGGTCTGGCCCGTGGGGGTCGTTACGGCGTGGTCCGGACGGCAGCAAAGCCTTATGTCGATGTATCGGAGGCTTCTGGTACGGCGATGGTTTGCTGGGGTCATGTCAAGGTTGCCTTAATGGGTCGTGGTTGGGTTACTCCTCTTTGGGTTTCTATGGTGGGATGGGGTGTTTGCCCTAAACTCATCCCTATGTTTTAGTTTTGTCTATTTACAATAAATTTCTTGTCTTTCGGAAGACCCCGGAGGGCAAGGAGAAATTTTAAGGTATTTTCATTTTTTAGCCTACAGAATAATAGTTGATTCTATACATCTAGGTGCAAAGTTCTTTAGTGTACCGCAATTGAGGGCATTAGCACCGGGAACTTTGTCTGCTATTATTATAGTTTAGAATTTTGTTATTCTGCTAAGCTCCTGCATAAAGGAGGGGAATTATTTTCAAGTGTAATTGCACCTATCACCTCTGATGGGATCTATGTATCGTGCCATTCTGGCCTATGTGTGCTATGAATGAAATTGTTTCTTCAAAAAAAAAATGTAAAGAATAGGTAAAAGTTGTAGAAGAAGAAAGAACGGTGAAGATCTCAAAATATATCTTCATTTTTTTCGAATTACGTGTATCATGCATATTTCTACGGAAATCATGCTAATCTTCTAGACAACATCCGATTTTACCGGACCTACATACTTTGAAAGGAACAATTCTTAGGTTCACTCATTCGGTGAATGAGTATATTTATCATCTCTTGCAATTAAGGCATAATAACTTTATAATTTTCTAATCCGACCATTCAAGCTGTATAATGTAATATAAAGATTAGCTCTATAAAAAATCAATCAAATTGAAGACCTTTTAGTTATTCATTTCTATGAAATACATAGATGGTTCATCATAATAGTAGTAAGTGTCGTTAGAACCATCTATTTGTTTGATTCAATTAGACAATTAAATTATTTCTGATGCGATTGATTTTTTACAAAAATTATCTTTAAAGACTTATTTAAGATATGGACCGTTGAATTATAAATTTATTAAGTAAAACTATGTTGATCGATAATGGGGGTGAATATGCTCATTCACCCTAAGGGTGAACCTAAGAATTGTTCCTTCAAAAGCTGATGTGCTGGGATTGGTGATCTTTCGTTTCATACTAATGGGTTGAAGCAATGTATATGTACAGTTCCTGTCATTGTACAAGTGCTCCTCTTAATTAACGAATGGTTCAAACTTCATAGAAGTTCAATTCCTAGCTTAGCTGGGTAGAATACATATATAGACTTTTTCTTTTTTAAGCTAGTGGTGCATGCTTATCATCTAGATATATATGCTTCAGTGGGGTGAAATTTAGATATTAATTCTCTAGGATGCTGATCTTTTTGGAATCTAGACGAGAAGATAATCGATCAACTAGGGGGACGAAGAATCTTGCAGCGCGCTTTGATAGAGCAAGCTTGGTCAACTTGGAATGATGAATAGAGCAACAACGTAACCTGAGTACTATAATATCAGTGTTACATGAAAGCTTGATGCTTCAGTAACATACCCATCCATGACTATCTACCTGTCTGAATAGCACCGTCCATTGATATTGAATGGAAGCTATTTGAACCGTCCACCCACAGATTGCACCACAAGAGTGTGTGTTTGTTTTTGTCCCCGACTGCTCTTGCTTCATCACTCATTACAGCATAATGTTTGTCACTTTATATTGCCCATGTACTATCGACGTGATTAGACAGTATTACCCATGAGCCATGACTCAGGTTAGAACCCGGCAAAACTAAAGCGGAAAAACATACACGCATGTACTTAATAATAAATTACAGAGACTTCACATCTTTAAAGTAATGCATGATCCCTAGCCGAGTCTATGAAGTATGAAACTCAAAACAACCAGAAATTTAAAATAATCGATATAAAGATGATCTATAGCAAAGCATAGCGGTGCAAGCAAGCTATTTCAAAGAAGATACATATAAACAATATCAGTCATATATGTCATTAGTCGTTACGTACCCTTATCCTTGACGAGAAAGATCGATCGAAAACGCTTCATTCGATTAGTAAACACTGCAAAGTTGACAACTACTTGAAATATCCCAAGGGACAAACCATCGCTTTGATACTTTTTCTTGGCTTGGATCAACTTCAAGTTAATAATGATGATTATCGCCTTCATTCTCTTTTCTTAATAATATTGCGGCCCCCTTGCATTGTGTCATATCATTTATTGGGGGAGAAAGGTTTTGACAAGAATGGCATTTTACAATGAAATATATGGCCAATGGACTAGTACTGGAATTTAACAATAATGTCAGCATATGCTGTGTTGCATGACTGCGAGGGTAAACAACAACAGCAACAGCAACAGCAAACTGACTATAGGTAGCCTACCCAAGCCAAAGCTTATCACTCACTCGTATATATATGTAGCTCCAATTGAACCTAACCTTGTAATTGGATTTGTGCCCTAGCTCCTAAATTATTTTTAGCCGTCCAGAAAGAGACAGTTTGGTTTATATATAGATATTCTAACATGTATTAGAATAGGTGATATTTTTAATTTTTAACGGTTAAATTTTGTAAAAGAAAATGTATCTAATATGAAATGTACGTATATATGCATGTAGATATAAACCTGTTTAGTTTATTTTGCAATTGTAACGTTGCTAATGTTAACTTCATAGTTAATTGGGATGCTTTCATTGCTTTGATGGGAGAGGCCGGCCGTGTTAAATATCTAGCTTTCTAGAATTAAAATGTAATCTAGTATTGCATAAATAGATAGCCTTGCACTTTTCACGTTTTATTGAATTCAATAGTATTGAAATCATGAGGTACTATATGACAATGAAGATCAAGTGATTGAGTTGCTCTAATAATTTGCAAGTTGGGAGTAGCTCCATTCCAATCCAAGCAAGTTGCGCTCAGGAATGGTAGTGGTCACTTGCAGTAACTATTGACATCGATCGAACATCACTGTTTCCAGTTCCCACTCCAACAAGACAACACATTAATTAAGATGAACTTTAGTGGAACTTGGAAGCAGGGACCATAATCTAGAAGAGTACCTGTTCACTTTGATTGATTGTAATTATTTCCCCATGTTTTGGTTAGTCTAAGCAGCTCATGGGTTTTACATCGTGATAACATGACGTAGTTTATGGGTTTTGGTATTGACGTAGTTTAACATGACGGGATCAAATATGTTGAAGTTGATCGATACTCCATTAAAGAGTTAGACATACAAAATTTTCACTTCTTAAGGTGAAAAAATAAAGAGAGTTTAAAACTATAGAAACTAACTACCATTACTAGTTATTTGGCCTATAGCCACAACTAGATTTTCATGGCTATTGGCTTTATTGGGGACAGAATGCTGTGGGTATTGGCAGAGCCGTCTTAAACTTTTCAGAGGCCCTGTGCGAAAGTTTAAGATGCGGCCCTCCAAACTTCAATCTTATATGAAATTTATACTCGAACAAACTCACAATGCAAAATCAAATAACCAATAATATATGATCAATATCATTAGATGAGCCTACAAAAGAGGCTAAATATTCAATACAAACATAAAGTTTGTAGCAAAAAATAATTACAAAAAGATGCTTTGATCTAAAACCCTCAAAATAACACATTCTAGCAGTGTTGATTGATATTCATTTGAAAATCCATCTCCTTGCCTTCTTACTTGCAAACTGATCAATTAGCTTATCCAATTTTGTGTTCTAATTTTGAACCGTGCAAACAAGAACAAAAATCAAGATTACTGTTTCAATATATAAAATTAGTATCAAAACTCGGGAATCTAACTGTAAACCTAACCAGGTATCCAAAAGATCTCCAAATTTAGATATCAGAAAATCGGAACCGACCGTATACATGTATATATACCGAATTATATATAAAATATATATATATAACTTTGTAAGAGGTGGGCTTTGAACCCCTCACCTCCTGTACACCAACCCAACTCCCGATCACTTGAGCTGAAGTTGCTGTTAATATATTATGTACAAACTTTCTATTTATAGTTTCTTAAATGATAGATTAAACAAAACAAAGCTCATTTCCTTCTCTCTCTTTTCTTCTCCTTCGATGTTCTTCTTCTTCTTCATAGACCTATGGCTTTGCTCAAGTTATGCTTCATCTTCTGATCTTTTTTTTTCTTCCTCCTCCACAATCCCCATCAAATCAACATCAAATCATCCTCAGATCAACATCAGATCATCATAAAATCAACATCGAATCATCCTCAGATCAACATCAGATCATCATAAAATCAACATCAGATTCATCATCAGATCATCCTCATATAATTAGTAATTACCATATCTTCCATTATCAGATCAACATCATCTGATCATCCTCATCTCCAACATCATGAATCTCCGGTGGAGGAGGAAGAAAAAAAGTCTCAAAATCATCAGATTTCAAACATGAATCTCCTACTGCAAACCCACTCAAAACCGAACTATGCCAACCGAAATCTTGGCTTCCGACAGTCTGTATATCGACTATGTCTGATCGGCGGCGGTTTGAAAATCTTGATACCGACAGAGGTCGGTTCGACAGTGGTTTGGGGAAAAATAGATCGGTTTAGTACCGAATCCAGCCCTAGGTTTAATGGTCGATGAGAATTGACAAGAGGAGAGATGAAGGAGAGACAGAACGCAGAAAAAAAGAGGAGGATAAGGTTTGGTCGTGTGGCATGGTGGACCTAATTTCATCTTCAGTTTTTAATATTAATTTATTTAAATATAAAACAATGAAAAATAAAATGGGCCCTCTAAATTGAGATATCGGTGTCAGGTGTGTGAAGTTGTGAATGTAGAAAAAGGATTATGGGGCCCTATTTTATATTATTTATAATTTTTAATATTTATTATTATATACATAAAACATGTAAAAAAAAAATTTTGGGGCCCTCTCAATTAGGGGCCTTGTGCTGTTGCTCTTGTTGCACATGTTGAGAGCCGGCCCTGGGTATTGGCTCACCCTAAACCCTATACATCTCATGTCCCAACTCGTGCAATATGGACCCTGTAACTTTCTTTTAAAAAATTAATAAAATAAAATCTAAAACGAAATGGAAAGTTAAAAAATTGTCATAGAAAAGACCCAAAATTGTGGATTATAGCACATGATTTTTGGTTTAAATTGCATGCTCTTATTTTCTCACAAAAATTTCTCCACCCTCAAATACTAATTTCTAATTTTTAAACTCTTCTCGAATTGGCAGTAGGAATGACAAAAATTCACAGCGGGGCGGAGCTCTATTAGATACCCGCCTCTAATGGGGGGAGAATTCAGAGACAAATGGGAAATTGGGATGGGGATCCCAAATCCCCTCTATCTAAGATCGCCCTTGGGGATGGTATTGTGACCCCATCCCCAAACCCTCCCCAATAATATATACATATATTGATTTATGTATATTTTAATTTTTATATATATTAATTTATTTTTTATAATAAAAATCACAAATATATATATTTATTATTTTACTTTAATGACTACACTTTTACTTTAATTGTGTCTTGACTTTTGCACTCACTAATTATGATTAATGAATTTAATCATGTTTTAATTTTATTTGTTGTAGGTTTTGATTTTAAAAAAGGCAATATGAGACAAAATTATTTTATTTATTAATTCTTATATGGGATTTGGGACGGGTTTGGAGGCTTTAGTCCCCAAAGGGGATGGGGACGGGGAATCCCCAATATATTTTTATTGGGGATTGGGGCAGGGATGGGGGTGGAGAATGACCCCGGGATGAGGATGGTATTGTGATCCCCATCCCCAACCCGCCCCATTGCCATCCCTAATTGGTAGAACTCAAATATCACAACACCATTTAAAAAATTATATTTCAAAGTTAGAAAACAACAAAATTCATCAAAAATAATTAATTAGAGATTTTGGTGCCCAGTACCATTTGGGCTAGTGGCATGGTCTCTTCTTTATAAGTGAGAGGTCGTGAGTTCGACTCACAATAGACTATTTGTTGTATTAGAGTTATTGATTTGATTCAAAAAAAAAAAAAGTTGGAGATTTTGGTATTCCGCCAATTGAAAAAAATTTCAAAAAGGGAAGTGAAATTCACACTCCCTAATTTACAATCCACACTCCATGTTTCTTTTTACTCCCCTTCTAAAAATCATGCTCTACGAATGATAAGCTTTTGGCACAGGAGAATTTCAAGTTGAAAACGACTTTGTAATTTATCGTATCTACATTTTTGATATTGAGAGAATGAAAGCCCGAACCAGTTGAAAGCCTTGTGAATGATTGTATGGTCCATGGATCCAACTTACCCTACTCGTTTTAGATGGAATGGAAGCACCATGGACCCGACCTACCGTACTTGTTCTAGATGGAATCGAAGCACCAAGTTGGGGCTGGCTTTGCATTGATTCACACCAAATGGATATGTTTTGAGGTTTATTGGGCCAAATTCACATAAAGAGCCTGCATGCAACTTTGGGCCAAATTTTCTCTGAAATTTATTTTTCATATATTGATGACCCTCATTATCACACCCATTATACTGCTGCCCTATCAATGAAATCATCTCCAAAGAAAACTTGGCACTACCAAAAGGAAAAAAGAAAACAAACACCTTGACACTGCAGCTAAAAAGGGTTTTTTTTTTTTTTTTTTTTTTAATATTTCAATTATAATGCATATGTGACTTAACCCCTAGAAGTTCCCAAAAGAGGGACATTTCAACCTTCTCTTTAACTAAAGACGTACACTTTATTGAAAAATTGAAAACTGTCCCTTTAGTCTGCTTTTTTTTGGTACGTACCTTTAGGCTTTAGTCCCTTTACATATTAATAAATGAAAAATCAGACAGATTAACTAACCCCTCAATAATCACTGCATTATTTGTATTGTGAGTTCTGACCTCTGTGGTTATTAGGTACGCAACATGTAGTGTATATGTGTGTGTGAAAATAGATAAGTGCAGTGCAGTATACTAGTATAACATGGCTTCTTACAAGTTACTCCTACATATCTTGGTCTTCTTACAAGTTACTCCTGCTTATTAGGCACGCAACATGTAGTGTATATATGTGTGTGAAATTAGATAAGTGCAGTGCAGTATAGCATGGCTTCTTACAAATTACTCCTGCTTATCTTGGTCTTTGCTGGTGCATTTATTCAATATATTAATGGCAAGCTATCTCCAAAGTACTACTCATCTACATGCCCAAATGCATTCTCTATCGTGCAAGGCGAAGTTATCGCAGCAATTAAGAACGAAACACGCATAGGGGCTTCGTTACTCCGCCTGCATTTCCATGATTGCTTTGTAAATGTGAGTACTACTAGCCAGATATAACATAGCTTCATTCACTTGCATTTGTCTAGTGATGTTCTCAATTGTACTTGGGGTTTCCTTGAAAAATTTCAGGGCTGTGATGCTTCAATACTGCTGGATGATACACCAGGCTTTATTGGTGAGAAAACAGCAGTTCCAAATAACAACTCGGTCAGAGGATTTGAAGTAGTTGATCAGATTAAAGCCAAGCTTGAGAAGGCATGCCCCGGAGTGGTGTCGTGTGCTGATATTCTTGCTCTAGCTGCGCGTGACTCTGTAGTACATGTAAGTATAGCATTTTGAATCAAATCGTCAAGTCATGTAGTCATTATTTTTCATGGCGTTTGATCACAGTTGGGTGGCCCTTCATGGAACGTTGGTTTGGGAAGAAGAGATTCCACTAGTGCTAGTAGGAGTGCTGCAAACACCTCCATCCCTCCACCCACATCAAATATAAGCAGTCTCCTCTCGAGCTTTGCTGCTCAGGGTCTATCCTTGAGGGATTTAGTCGCACTTGCAGGTAACAAATGGAATATGAAACAGCTCTATGTTTTTGGAAAGTGGCTCATTTGAGTTCATGCAATTTGTAGGATCTCACACCATTGGCCTGGCAAGATGCACATCATTCCGAGCACGCATCTACAACGACACCACTATTGATGCCGTCTTTGCCAAGTCATTGCAGAGCAATTGCCCAAGAACCGGAAATGATAACAACCTTGCAAGCCTTGACCTCCAGACCCCAACATATTTTGACAATTTATATTACAAGAATCTGCTGAAAGAAAAGGGTCTTCTTCATTCAGACCAGGAGCTCTTCAACGGAACATCTGCTGATGCTCTGGTAAAAATATACGCAAGCAACACTTTCAAATTCTTCGAAGACTTTGCCAAGTCCATGGTCAAAATGGGAAAGATAAAGCCTCTCACAGGAAGCCAGGGTGAAATCAGAATCAATTGCAGAAAAGTCAATTGGAAGTAACAAAGTAGCATTCAAATATGTAAGTAGACTTGAACATAAGATGGATATGTACTTGTAACATATCCAGCGACCATTTTCTTTCCAAAACTTTGTGGTATATTGATATCATGGCCAAGCACAATAAACTATCCGTAAAGAGTGAACTACTTTCTTCCTGAATACTCTGTACGCTCAAAGACTTTACATAAGAAACTATTTATAACCATCAAAGACTTGCATAGATGTTAAACTGGAAAGTGGTGGTATGGTAGTTACTTTAGTAACCGGTCAACTGCACACTATTCTGACTATACAGAGTACACTAAAGATTGGACTGCTTTGCTCATCCATAAGAAGCAGTAGCGCTCTTCCATTCAATCCAACTCCCATTCTTCAGCCTCCTCTACTGGCAGTTCATATTTATCAAGCTCTGCAAAGTAAGCTCTCTGCTTTTCAAGGTCTGGCGAAGTGTACTCAGAAGCTTCTTTTTTAGTTGGTACAACCTTCTGCACATATTACGGATGGATCAAAAGTGAGACAAATATCAACTCAGTGATTCAAAAAACATACAACCTCCTAGGATAAAGTATGGACCTTATAACTGTCAGCGTTGTTTAAACTTTACACAACTGAGATGCAATAAACAACCCATCTTATAATAATGTGGACTAAGTTCCCCTATATACTTTATGTCCAATTCTTTTACACACAAAATCTACAAGATAGTAAGAATATGACATTCAGCTCCAAAATCAGCACAGTTATTGCAACGAGTACATATCTCTCAGAATACAGCTCAAACAACTCAAATTCACATTTCAAAGAACCAAGCAATTGTGCCATAAGCCATCAAAGTGTGTCAAGACGGAAGAATACCATGTTATTTCATATACCCAGGTATGTATAGATTACTCATAAAAGCACAAGGCTGAGAAGGAATAAACACTGACTGAATGAGTGTATAAGTCATGTGCCAAGAAAGATAAAAAGTGAAAACACACCTTTCTGCAAGAAGCCTTGGATTTCTTTGATAGACTGTTGTATCCATCTTCATTTGAGTTATCCCTGCTTTAAGTGCAAGGAACAAATATGATCATTAGTAAAGACTTCAGGCAACAGGGAAAAACATGTCATGAATCGGGCAAAAAGCCTCTCACATGCACAGATATGTAAAATATCCACAATAATATAATATCAATATACAAGCATGAAAAGGTAAAAAAAAAAAAAAAAAAAAAGATTTATGGCTACATTGAAGAAGCAACAAATTGTGATTTTAGAACTCACTCATTCAAACAACATAGAGTGTCACAACTAATAAGTATCTCAGCAGATCACTCAAGTATGCGGCCCTTGCTCCTTGAGAATCAATATCTTATCCTACTCTTCCAATATCAACCTCAAATACTATCTTTTACAGTAAAGGAAATGAGACTAACCAAGTATTCCGGATCTTCAGTGCAGGAGGGCAACTAGAAGCTCCAATGTTTTCCTGCCCTTTGCTATTTCTTTTTGATGCAGTCTGTCTTCGAGTATAGACTGAATGAGGTTCGTATACCTCACGATTACTGGTATCTGAACTCACAAACAGCAGACTCTAAGGTCCCAAACCAAAAGAGCTTTCAAATAAATGGCATTGAAGAACATTATATAGAAGAGTTGCTAGTTGTATATGATCATAGCATCAAGTTAATTAGTCACACAGAGTATAATGATTTGTGCAACTATCGGAATCTTAGTATGATATTCATAACAATATCACAGCAGGCACAAAACTCAAATAACCATAAGCAGAGCCAATCTATATATCACAGCAACAGTACCAAATACAGCCAACTTAAGTATCGAGAAGCTACTGAGCCAATTGAATTTCCTAGAAAGGCACAGAGTCGCACGGATACGACATTGAATCTCGATAAGAGAAATCTAGGTTTCTGATTTTGTCTCAGATTGGATCTCGATATGACCAATCCAACTAGAAAGGCATAAAGTCAAAGTGGAGTAGACAAATTACCAGAACTTGATGATGAAATGCGAGGTGTAGGAGTGGAAGCAATTGGTGTTCTGTCCATCTCAGATTGGATGCTATGTCCATCTTGTTTAGTTTTTTTCCTGCTTTGAATGCAATGAATACATACAACAACATTAGTAATACATGGAAAGACATTCTAAGATCTAGCAAGGAGAAAATATGTCTCGTATCCGTCTATGTACAATAATATCCACATAAATAGAATGACAACCTAGAAGCATGAAGAATGGAGAACGGAAATAGTAGAAGTTATGGGAACCAGTAACTTTTCCATGTCGAGCTTGCTGATTCACGTGGATTACTCAAGTGGTACGCTATAGGATTACTCCTTCAGAATCAATATTTTATCCTACTCTTATATTAGCAACCCCAACGTTTGATAAATAACTCCTTACAACAAGGTAGCTTAGTCATGAAAACTGAACTATCAATAAACCTCCACCTGCCCCTATCTCATTTAAGAACACAATGGTGATATAATCCTAGTGCTCCTTTGTTAAAATGACTCCTAATATAGATAGCATATCCAACATCTTACAACAGCTAAACTTGAGATCTAGAGAGGCCTGATTATAGTTTTTTTTCCCTCATAAATCTTCAATCATTTAAATACTTAATTACTACCCTTCATTTCACATCAGAGTGCATCAAATGACTCAAAACTGTAAATTTCTCCAATTACAATTGACAGTAACTGAAATTAGGGTAAATAAGTAACAAAAATTTTGAGGAATTACTTTTACCAGTAAACCATCTACATCTTCGCCTATCAACAAATAAACCTTTTGACACCTGAAAGCATAGATCATCCAACGCATCTTTATTCCACCATCATCTTTTCTAACATACTTTTCTCAGGTCTCTTCAGACCAATTATTGGCAGTCGGAACAATAGTTTATCACAAGTTTCATTGGCATAAGTAAAAAGTCTAGAAAATGAGCTAGTGGCAGAAATCAATACCATACTTTCTATATATGCTCTTTTGTTCTGCAATTATAATAGTGATGATAGTCCAACGCTTGCTGAGTAGCAAATGTAGCACATACGAAATCACAGGCTTACCCAACATTCCGGGTCTTTGGTGTACGAGGGCAACTAAATTGTACATCATTTTCCTTCCCTGTAGTCTTCCTTTTTAATGCCGTTTGTCTTTGACTGTACACTGAAGAAGGCTCTGAAACCTCATAATCGCTGGTACCTAACCTCAAAAAACACAGAATTTACTCACTAAGCTCTGAAACCATATTCAATTTTCAACAATCGGCACAGAATAAAGTTATATAGGATTTATCAAGGCATGGCATCAAGTTCAATTTAACTAACATAGAGAGTCAGGAGAATCCAATCTCTACCAATTTCAGTCTGAATCGAATGCAAACGAATTCTACGAAGGTTTATCAACTTGCCAGATCCAAAATCAAATAACTCACAGCTCAATCCCAAAATCCACGTATTCAATTTCAGAAACCCTAGATTCTGCAATTGAAACTAAGCACCCAGCCCTCTCCATCGGTAAACGAGGAACAAAAACGAAGCGGAGGAGACAAATTACCTGAAACGGAGGAGGAAACCAGAGGAGTAGAAGGAGCGGATCTCCTAGGGTCCGAAACGGCCTCGGTTTTGGCAGTCAAGGAGGCGTGCAGTGTCTTGGGGACGGAGGAAAGAGTCGGGTTCTGGCGTTTGATCGTACCGGAGGAGGCCGTGGACGACTGCGTGGAGGCGGCGGCGGCAGCGGTGCTATCGGTGACGGTGACGGTGACGGTAACGGTGTTGCTGCAATCGGAGAGAGGCTTCAGCTTTCTCTGTGAAGCTTCCATTTCTGTTTTTCTGTTACCTCTTCGAACTCTGTTCATTCTGGATTTCTCTTTGGGCTTTTATACGAAAGTTAAGGGAGAGAGAGAGAGAGAGAGAGAGAGAGTGCGAGAGAAGCTTGGGATGGCGGGAAAATCAGTTTCGAAGAGAGAAGTCGGAGAACCTGGATTGGTTTTGGTTTACCTGACGATAAGTGAGAAGGATTCGGGTTATGGGCTTTATGAGAGCGGGTTCGGGTTCGGGTTTGGGCTGGAGTGAGAAACTACTGATTTGCCCGCTTAAGAACATGCCCCAGTAGGTACTAGGGCTGCCACTTAGTTTGGTAATTACCAAACCGACCGAATACCAACCGATGTTTTAGATTTGGTAAACTGACTTTTTGGTAACCGAGACCGATAAAACCGAAATCGAAAATTACCAAAAAAGTTGGTTTGGTTTTAGTAAATACCGAATCTACCGATTTTCTAAATATTAGATTTATATACTATTTCAATACACATACATGTATATTAAGAAATAAACATAAATTTTTTTTATAATAGTATGAATATTACTATATATACTATATTAATAGTACATGTATTTTAAGTAACCTAGTCAAAGATGGTTAAATAACCTAGTTTTAGTGAAAATTGCTAAAACTTGATGTCATATATACAAAAGAAAGTTATAATTAGTAGATGAATACAACGTTTATGACTATAAAATTCAAAATTCTAATTTAGTTGTTCCAAAGTTGGTAATACCGAAAACCGAAATACCGAATTTGGTAGATATAATTAAAAACCAAAAATTTTGGTTGGTAATTGGTAGCTCAGTTTTGAAACCGAAAGCTTTGGTTTTGAAGTTGGTAATACCAATAACCGATTTGAACCGACCGAGTGACAGCCATAGGTACTGGGCTTAACCCCAAAGTTAAATTGATTATTCTTTTAGCTTAAGAGAAAATTGTAGATAATAAGCACACACATAAAACCAAAATACTGTTTTTTTTTTTTTTTAAATTAGGTAAATACTGTTTTAACATCAATGATTCAATAAATGAGCTGACTCGTCTAAATTTAAAAGTTAGATTTATACTGTAACAGCTATATTTGTGGCAAAATTAGATTCTCGATAAATATGTTTGAATGGAAACAACCAAGATTAACAAAGAAAAAATAACGTAATCAAATTATCAACTAAAAGCTTATGCATGGGGAGAAATTTTTCTGTCCTCCGGTAGAACCATGTCAGACTGACACATGGTCTGCCGCTCCAATACAATTACGCCACGTGGATTTTTTTGACACCTCATATCATGATAACTTCACCTTATAATCTACTGCAGTAAACTAGACAAACGTGAAAAAAAAAAACTTCTAAACCTTCCATTAGCAGCTTTCGTTAACCATACTCTCAAAGGAACCCTAGAGAAAAAAAAAATCTCATCAACCAGAGAATTTGCTGCTACAATCTGTTATCTTTCTATAAAGATTGAACTTCCTCTCTCCAACAATGAGTAGAGATGCAGACGATGATCAAAATCAAGGTAAACAAAGATGTTCAATCATGTTATTTTGAGTCTGATATGTATGTATTTGGTACAAGTTTATGAACTTGCTTCTGTGTTTTTCGAAATGGGTCCCAAAGCATTAAGTCAAAGTTTGCTTCTTTTATAGTAAGAGTTCATGTAATTCAGACTACTTGCTTCCGTTTTCTCTTCCACGTTCTACTAGCTTCTGTTTTTTTTTTCTCTCCCAAATTGGGTTTAATTTGTTGCTTCTGTTGTTGCCATAGCTTCTTGCTTTGCTCATCTTTTTTCTTTTCTTTTTTTTCCCGAATTGGGTTTAGTTTGTTGCTTCTGTTGTTGCAAGTTGCTGCCATAGCCTCTTGCTCTGCTCCTCTTTTTTTTTTTCCCGAATTGGGTTTAATTTTTTGCTTCAGTTGTTGCAAGTTGCTGCCATAGCTTCTTTCTTTGCTGGTTTTTTTTTTCCTTTTTCTTTTTCTTCTCTTTTCCCCCAAGCTCCATAGCTTCTTGCTTTGCTCATCTCTCCTACCCCCCCCCCCCCCCTCACTCTTCCCTAGCTACTTCGCTGAGGCTCTTCAATCTATTAGTTTGGTGCGTCTTTCTTCCTATTGTTTTCTTGGTTTCTTTTAGGAGTTGTGCTCTAGAGTAAATTGACACCCCTCTATAATATAGATGATTGATTGGAGTGAATTACCAAATAATTTATTAGTCCCTGTTTACACACTTGCTTCAGTGTTTTTGCTCCGATTATTATGAACTACTTTCACATTGTCTGCACCCCAAGTTTGAAATACTATCCTTTAATATGATGGTGGAGTCCATATATTTATTGGCATGTTATGTTACTCATCTTGATTCGTGGTTCTATGTAATTTTTTTGAGCAAGTTCTTTGTTCTTTTACTACAGCTACATATTACACAGTATATATATATATATATATACCAATTTATTAATTGACATGCCTACATTAATTGACATAGAAGACGATGGAGAACATAGCATGGGAACTGCTTTGGGAAAAGATTCAATGTTTGTGAATCGTCAAGTTAGTAATGATGATGATTTATAAAATTCAAAAAGAACACCATAAATTTTGTATAATGGTATAGCAAGTGTTTGATGCATAACACCAACTAATCTATTACATTGTGAGGGTGAATATCACACTGCACTTGCATTAGCAATTTTCAAAGTAGGCAATTGACCATTTAATAAAAATTGGTATGCATCAGATGTTAGTTGGAACTTGTACTTCAGATAATCAACCAGTAGCCTTCAGATGGCAACACAAAATCAAAGAGATAGCTTTACAACATTCAAAAGGAACACCATAAATTTTGTTTTGCTCAATCAAATTGATAAAAAAAAAAAACCCACACTAATGTAGGCCTAATGTCTAATTACAGAAAATAAATATAGCTAAGCTTCTATCTCCAGTTTCTTTGCTTTGGTAGAGCGGTAGAATCCAGTGATATTTAGCTGCACACCTTTTGACTTTGGTGGTGTTTTTGGCATTACACTGGCTTTTCTTTAAACAACATACTATACTACTCATGCCTTGAAAGACTGAACATATTTAATCAGTGACCAGAGGCTTGAATGGATATGAACTTAACTCAGTAAAACAATGTTTCGGGACTCATGAGCACTACATTAGTTGCAAACTAAGATAATATTTGAAAGTTCAGAGGCTGTACATACATGAATGGTGATCATTATCAAAATTCTTGTGAACATAAATTTCTCAAGAGTCTAGTCCTAGCTTTGACGGCTCCATTGCTGAAGACTTTTGAGTAATCTTACCTATCTCACCCTATCATATATAACTAAGCTTTAGTTTTTATATCTATTTTTTCACTTACTTCCTATAAATCCAGAGCATGAACAAACAGAAAATTTCAATGCCCAAAACGAAATGAGATGCAATTTACCCATTAATTTCAATTTCATGAATTGAAAAATCAAATCACAGATTTATATGAAAAGCTAAAAATAGCATTTGCTAAAGAGAAGATGGTATCTGAGGCGATTGGGTGTAGCTGTTGGTGTGCCTCCATCTGACTACTACTCTCATCACTTGGGTGTCGAAATCAAATCCCAGAAATGAAATACTCAAGAAGAGAGATCTATACAAGTTTAATCAGTTTCATATTCTATTACAGAACTAATCGAAATCGTTCAATATAATGATACTCACCTTTGTCATGGTGGGCTCGATTGCTCGATCCTTGCGAATTTTGTTTCCCCTTTCTATTTATGTGAATTTGGTTCTCCCATTCTCTATGTGTTTATAAGGATCGGGGTTGGAAGTACGGATGTAAAACTAAAGCTTAAGAACACTTCGGACCCAGCAGTCTCATCCATCGAATCACCCATCTAAGCACATAATCTACCCAAAAGAGAATTGATAAAACTGAAGGGGAAAATCGCAGGGTTAGCAAATCACCCAAATCTCGAGTTTAGAACGAAGATTGTAGAGGATGAATATACTTTCAAAATAAACTGATAGTGGACGGCAATAGTTAACGTTCCGTTTAAGATTTTTTTTCCCCACGTTGTGTAGTTTTATTGCTGTAGGATGGAGAGTAAACTTGCTATGATATGAGGTGTCAGAAAAATCCACATGGCGTTATTGTATTGGAGCGACAGACCATGTGTCAGTCGGTAGGACACAAAAATTTCTCATGCATGGGATATAAAAAAGGATGGTCTGACAATAAACAATATCAATATAAATTGCTCTTTCCTAAAGTTTTGTCAATTCCAAACAAGTTAAGGAACGTTCTCGTTGAATGAAATTATTTGTGACTAAACCAATAGTCTTCGAATTAGGATTTGTAGATATCCCAATACCCTGTATCAAAATTTGGGCTACAATTTCTATGTAAATACATGTAATCACAGTGACTTTAATACCTTGCATCAACGTTCGAGCTATGGTTTGTGACTAAAACTACTGAGATCCAATAGCATTCGAACCATAGTTCATAGATGATTACACATATTCAAAGCGACCTCATTACATTGTATCTTTCTCGCTAAAATGAAAATGTACCTAATATTATTAAGGGAATCACCATAAAGTTTAAAGGGGTTAAGATGTAATATACTAACTTCAGACAAGTCCTCAAACATTTCACTTTTTTCAACCAAATTCAGTGGCTTTGCTGGTTTCGACGGCAAATTCTCAGTTCTTTTCGTAATCACACACGTGCCCATCTCCAGATTCCATAACCTTTGTCCAGTAACATGGGGCAGTGAAAATATTTTAAACACAAACAACTCTTTAGTAAGTTGGCGGCTTAGCATAGAGTGGAGAAATTGCTTACACCGTATCTCTCAAACGCAGTTTCACTCATTGCATATATTTCATGAAGGTAATCAAGTTGCGGATGCTTTGGCAAATCATGGTGTCAACTGCACAAGTTTGGTTTGGTGGGATATACCGCCCTCATTTATTACTTCTTTTTGTAGTCATGATTGGTTAGGTCTTCCTAATTTTCGTTTATGTTAGTTGTTTGTCTGATTGGTTTGTAGAGGCGAAGTTGTTTTTCTTGTATTTTGTTTTTTGTGTTCTGCTGGGTAAGGTTTATGCCCCCCCCCTCCCGAGTGGCTGTCTTCTTTCATTTTTCTAATAAATTTCCTCGTTCATCGTCGAGGTTTACCAAAAAAAAGTACATGATTAGCCAATAACTTAATACATATCTTACACGCTAATCTCGTCTTTAATTATCTCTTGGTTAATCTCAACGTTTTCACCAAGGTAAATTCATACAGTGATTTTACACTGAACTGCTTCATCATCATACATGAAAATGAAGGTGCGGGCTTCCTGCCACCTGTCCTTTCATGATGGAGTTAAATACTTAAATATTCGAGGTGATCAAAATCCCATGCCAGTTGTTAGTCTCAGATTCTGAAGGCTCATAGAGGGGATTAAATAAAATATTGTTACTGTACGAGTCCAAAGGTCGGTGTGTTGCCGCAATCCAATAGAGTCTGCAAAACACAGCAGAAATCCACTGAAGACTGGAGAGGCCAAAACTAAGGGAAGCAGCCTATAGTTTATGTCATCAAAACCAGGGTTCCTAGAAAACTAGAAGCTAGATAAAACCATCTATACCAGACCAGCGGCCACGTACGTACACTAAACCTATCAAAAGTAATAAACACAGGCACACTTCCCAAGATCAACCACTTCTCTCTATATATACCAACCCCCCAAAGCTCTTTTCTACTCATCGATCTCATTCGGTTCAATATATATACTCGATCATTCCTGTTTTCTCTTTCAGTTTCTCTGTGAAGTACCTGTTAAAGAAGAAGAAAGAAGATATTAATCAGATGGAGTCAATTCAGTCTTGGGTTTCAAAGAACAAGCTGGCCAGCATTGGTGTGTGCTTAAGTGCTTGTAGCATTATCATATAGTTTCTTCTTCTTCTTCTTCTTAATTTTTTGGGTAAAAGTAAAGAAGTATGTGTATTAATAAATGGGTGTTACAGGAGGACTATGGGCATCAGGAGTTGTAGCATCCCTTGCTTATTCAACTGCAAGAACACCTCTCAAGACCAGCCTTAAGCTTATACATGCTAGGTATGTTCCTACTTATCCGATTAAGAGTCTGATTGGTACTCTGGTACCTTACAGTGGAATTTAAAAAAAAAGCGCTAAAATATTCTGCTCATATATTACTCTCTTGAAAACCACCTAAAGACTAGTATTTAATGAGGAAGCCACAATTAGGCTTTCTCTTTTTTTCAACCGAGAGAGAAGAAAAGGAGAAAGCACCCAATAGTTGCATCCCCATGAAGTATTTTCAGATGTATTTACAAGAAGCACTTTATCTTCAACCGAAATTTATGTGCTTCAAACAAGCATGCATCTTCCATGAAAAGTATTGTGAAGAAAAAATACTTTTGATGGAAGATGTTTATCTTATTTTCAGATCGAGTACTAATTTCGAATGCTTGCTGTTGGTAGGATGCACGCACAAGCCTTGACGCTGGGTGTCCTATCCGCCGCGGCAGTCTTCCATTACTATGAGGAAGCACACAGTGCTGCTGCTTCTCCAAATTAACTATGCAGTCACTACGCAGCTAGCTAGCTAGCCGTAGCTGCCTGCACTAAAGCTTCACCAATGCACCATCGATCTCTATTAAGTTCATCTATCCTAGGATGAGTTCATTTCAACGTTTAATTTCTTAATAATTTGTCGGCTGCATGTCCCTAAATGATCTATTTGAGTTTCTTAATTTCTCTATGTTTTTTCCTTTTGATCACCAGTTGTACGTTGTATAATGCAAATATATATATGAACATATAAGTACACCAATGTGGCAATGTTGGTTCAAGCAATACGTTTCTTTTGACTTTTCGACTAATGGTAGTTTCGAGACGTTAAAAGGGATCAAAATGGTGTTAGAATTTTGTCCACCTAAAACCAAAACCACCGAAAAAACTAAATAATTGTCACGTATGGTAGACGAAATAATTCTTCGTTTATTCATGAAATGATAATCAATGAATTCCGGCCAATGATGAACACAAAGAATCAGGAATGTGGCAATCATATTGGCCAGTGGTGTGTACAAACCGGCCAGACTGGTTTATATCATTATAGAGCCTAATTTGTGTAAGTTTATTAGTTTAAGTAAGTCATTGACCTACTCAGTGGGACGTGCTAGTTGCCTTGCACATATTTGCTGTTGTAACGTTGGAAAGTCGTTTTCTTCTTCCTAACCTTTTGATTCTTCTGTTGGCAATAAGATATTTGTTTGTTTATACGTCTGAACTAAAACTCACTCAAAAATGTGGCCTACCAACTTCCCAATTTCCTCCAATTGACGATTACACCCTCCAACTTGTTCTTTCAAAAGCCTACGTCAAGGTTGGGTTGGTCAATTCACTCGAATACGATACAGTTCTGTATTCTTCTTAAGGCAATAATCTTCGTGGTGGTTCATAAAATTGATTAATTAACTAGGGGATAGGGGAATTTGTCGAAAAAAAACTAGGGGATAGGGGAAGGTCCAACAACCCTCTACCATAAAGCAAGAGAAAATGGAATGCCTCTAATTTAAGTTGTGTGCGTTCAAAATTAATAACAATTAAGCAGCTTCTCCTCCGGCCTACAGCTTCCTCTTCTTTTTTCTGTAACTGTGGTTGCTCAAGGTTTGAGATTAAGGTAGATATGGACTGCTCAGTTTGTACTTCAATGCCGGCTCAATTAAGGCCTCCAAGAAATACGATATGCGGGGCATGTTATGAGGGAGCTAGAAGCCTCATCTCCTTCATAAACAAGCTCGAAGCTGCTCAAGGAATTGATAAAGCAAATTTGTGTAAGGCAAGCTCAGTTAATTTCATCTTTCTTCATTAAGGGGCTTGATATTCATTGGGATTCTGTATATATTATGATCATTCTCTTCATTTTCATTATATATTACTTCCATATACAGAAAACCCATACAACAAAACGTTTGTGCTAAATCATTTTGGCTCTCACAAACCATTACTTGTACCATAGTAACTTCAGATTTTGGATTCCCAACCATACGTATGTACTTTTAAGCTTTGATAAAGGAGGCTTGTATCCATGCATGAGTATCAGAAATCTTATTGCCTCGCCGTGTTTTAACCCGGTCTTGCTATGTAGCGGTAGCAGTGGAAAAAAGTTTATGAACTTTTCGTTATGGTCGATTAATTAGTCGGTACAAAACTAATCGAATTTATTAGTATCTGCTACATTGTGTCATCTTGATATGTTGCTATTTCTTTTTCTTGTGCAGAATTTGATGAATGTGTCAACATGGGTGGTTGATATGAAAGAATCATCAGAAGAACTGGATGAGAAAATTAAATTCGTAAGCGGGTTTGTTGTTGCATTTAGAGATCAAATTCACACCGACATACAACTTCGTTCTGGTGAAAACAGACCTTCAATACCTGCACATAGAGCGTTATTGGTAACTCTCTCCCCTCCCTCCCTCCCACGATGATCGTGCATGTTCCATATTTTCTTTTACTTGGGACATATGCATTTACATCGTGTATATTTTACTTTAGGCAATTAGATCGGAAATCTTTAGCAACATGCTCGACTCAGACGGATGCAAAGCCCCTCCTAGTGATGACACCATAACATTGCCCGAGTTGAATCATGAAGAGCTCGAATGTTTCTTGGAACTCCTCTATAGTGGTGACTTGGCTGAAGAAAGGATGAGCAAACATGTCTATTCATTATCCCTTGCAGCTGATAAGTACGGAGTATCATTCTTACAAAAGCTCTGTGAACGCCATATGCTCAAGTCTTTGAGTTCGTCCAATGCTCTCGATGTTTTAGAGGTCGCAGACACTTGTTCTTTTCTACTGTTGAAGGAGAATGCCTTGAACTACATTGTGAAAAACATGAATGAGATCGTATTTTCTGCTAAGTATGATACATTTGCACTTAAGAATCCGCATTTAAGCGTGCAAATTACAAGGGCATCATTGATGGATGCTAGAAGAAATTGCGTGGGTTAGTGTTTTCACTGTTTTGTTCGTTTATTCCCGCATGATAACATTATTTAGTTAAGTTGATCTAAAAGGTTAGAGGATGAATCACATTCAGCAAAACCTTCTACGTTCTCTGCCTGCTAAAATTATTTTTTGGGTAAATTGTCCATGCCAGTTCAAAATTTTAATCCATTGGTAATGCATGTTTATCAACAAAAACATGCATAGAAGTACTGCTATCAAAGATAGAAAATAAGCTCAAATTGTGATCTTGTTTTCCTTCATCAGCATCATACATTCATTCAGCCATGATACGGACCTAAAAGTCTATCCATATATTTTGAGACTTTGAGTCACTTGTAAAGAAATTCTGAAGAATCCATATATTCTTTTACCAAAGCCAATTCTAGATAGATTAGGTATTTGACCTACGTATTAAACTATTAACGGTAAATTGCATATTGGTGCTCGGGTACCTAACTATGATTTATCCACACAATATTTTCTAGCAACCATCAACGATGCCCTTGTGATTTGCACGGCTGAATGTGGTTTCTTAAGCGCATATGTATAATACTCGGAAAATACTAGCTCACGCATGTTTGTGGCAATATGCTCCAAGGCACTCTCCTTCAACTTCACTCACAGAGCTTTTGCAACTTTGTGCTGGTATTGGAGAACTCTTGTCCCTTTTTGTAGTAGTGAGAACTATTGTCCCCGGGATCGAGTAGTACATCGGTAGGAATTTGATCTCTGAATCTTTAAATATGTGCATTTTGCAATGTGCTGGTATTGGAGAACTCTTGTCCCCGGGATCGAGTAGTACATCGATAAGACTTTGATCTCTAATTCTTTAAATATGTGCATGTGACATCTATAAGATAGACATTCAGAGCAAATGGGCCTTGCCTTTCAACTAGTCCATTTAATATGTGTACTATGTACACAGTTATAAAAGTCCAAGAGACTTGTTCTTAATGGTCACAAGTTCAAAACAAAGTTTTCAATAGCATTATTTTGTCGTACGTTGCTAATTTGGTTTACTCCTTCAATCTCTCGCGGATGTGTCAAAACGGTTAACTAATCCTCTGAAATAATTGAAAGAAATACCAGAACTCAGAGAAAAGAATAGATTCCTGAGGTTTTCCTCTACATTTGGAGATCAAATTGACAATGACATACTAGTTAATTCGCTCTGGTGATAAGGGACCTTCGAGACATGCACACAAAGCCAATATTGGTGACTCTCTCTATCTCTTTCCCCTCTTCATAAAATCAACTTCCACTAATACTATAGCATATTTATGTACATGCTAGTTAAGCTAGTGGGGAGCCAGGGACTCAAAACATTGTGATTCATTGTAGAGAAGCAGAGCAGAAGATTTCAACAACTGACTCATCGGATGTTTGCAAACCTCTACGACAAAAAAACATGGACTACTTCGTAGTATTGCCTGAATTGAAGTATGATAAGCTCGAGTCATTGATAGAATTCCTCTATACAGCGGAGTTGCCTGGAGAAAAGATGAACAAGCATGTCTACGCATTGTCTCTCGCAGCTGACAAGTAGCGAATCCCATACTTACTGAAGTTCTGTGAGCGTCATTTGATAAAAAAAATCTGAGCTTATCTAATATTGTTCTTGATGTGTTAGAGGTTGCGAATGTTTGTTCCTATCTAGCCCCGGTCAAGAAGGGTGCTTTGTGCTAAAATCAAGGTCATAATGATGAAAGCTTGAAGGTAAAGCAACAATGGCGAAAAGTGAAAACCTAACTATAGGTTGAAGACGAAGAAACAGAGAGAGAAGTAAGAGGCAATTGGTATTGAAATTCTTTGGTAATTGTACAATCGTTGCGACTGAATACAGACTATACAGTAAAAGAGATTTTCCCTATTTGTACTGCTTATCTTTCGTATGCACCTTTGACCATGACTTTCTTGAGTTTGACTCTCTTCTATCACTTTAACACATTAGAGTTCATAGTCAAAAACAAGGGGGACATACCTTTTCTCTGCTAAATATGAGGCATCGGCACTTAAAAATCCACGATTATCGGATTATGCATGCAGATTACAAGGGCATTCGCTGATTGAAGAAAATTACTCAGATTAGGTATAGTTATTGAATTTATTTATTTTAATAGGATTTGATGTTATTAGATATCAAAGTCATGAAGACAGGCCAGAGTCTAACAGAACTTACATAAGAAAATCGGAATAAAACCGGATAACCTATCAATGCCATAATTAGTCTATCAATAATGGTGAGGGTCTCCTAAGGACATTGTTGAATTATTTGGAATTTCATTGGTATGGTTTTGATTTATATATTTATTTGATATATTTTTTTTTTTAACTATGACTAGCTTTGGTAAATGGCCGGTAAGATATATTTTCTATACCCTGCCAGAAATTTCTTTCCCACTTTACTTATTTCTTTCCTAGTAACGTAATTTTGAGAAGCTTTAATCCTTTATTGACATCAACGAATGTGTAAAGTAAGAACCTGATTAGTTAGATTAAAAGATAAATTGATGTGGCGGACCTAGAATTTTGTTCATACAGAGGTAGATTAATGGTGGAGTGATAAGCATAAATATTTATTTATTTTGACAAAGTAATAGAGATTTTGTTTAATCCAAAAGTCAGAGTGACACATACAAACAAACCCTATATGCTTGTACCATAACTCAGTGGTAAAGCAGGAAAGGAAATATGGACACCATCCACTAGTAGGGCTGGATTCGGCCCAAAACCGACCACAATTGGGCCAAACCACTACCGAACCGAAATGGGTCGGTAAGCCCAAACTGTAACCGAAACCGGGCCGAGCAAGGCCCAAACCGAAGTTTCGGTATACCGATTATTCGGCTGGCTTGATTCGGTAATGGGCTTCCACCGAACTATTGGGCCATCTCAATTTTTTGGGTTTGAGAAGGCCCATTTCAATTTTCCAGCTATTTACTTTTAGCAGCCTAATTTTTTCATACTTATTGACTAATCAGTTTTCCAGTTTTTGGGCTTTTACAGCACAGTTTTAGCCTATTTATGGTTTCCATATTGACTGCTACTGTAGCCCACTACATCATATCATCCACACATTAAATCATTGAGCTACAACTACAAGTTATAGAACCTAGAAGTGTAAAAGTACATCATACGGCACATTGCCACATTTTACAAGTCCACAACAAAGTACAAAGCTGCAACTCATCCAAAAGTCCAAAAAAATAAAAATAAAAGAATAACACAACACTTATAAAGAAATTACATGACCAACAATTAACTGAAAAATACGCAGCCCCATTATACATAAAACTGAAGAAAAAAACACAAGTTAGGTTGGTTTAATGTTCCGATCAGCCATCACCTCATCTTCTCCAGTATGGGGATGCCGCTGCACAGTTTCAGTTTGTCAATATTATACTAAAACATAACGCAGCAACTTGATGTAGCAGCCCAGAATTGATGAATTTAAAGAAAACATGATGTATCATGAAAGATATGAACCTAAACATCTTTATGTTGCAGCAGTGGTCGTAGAAGAGCTTGGTTCATCCAATCTAAGTCCAGCAGTTTCTACAAATTAAAACAGAAAATTGATAGAGAGTAAAAGCTCAAGAAAATTGCAGAAATCGCAGAAACGAGTAAATTCAATCAAATATTTGCAAAATTATACCTCTCTCCATTGCTTCTAGCTCGCGATACTGCTCCAGCTCAGCCACAGTTGGTTCCTTGTAGAAGCAGTTAGTGATAATATTTGAGCTGCTTTAAAGATCCCTTTTTCATAATACTTTTGGATTACAAACGGAGAAGATAAAGAACCAGGATTGTCCACTTACTACCTCACTTTTCCTTTGCAATATTGCTTACTATAATGTCAAGGTTTCTCTGCGTAACTATTTTAATGAGCAGCTGCTTAATTCATTTGTATAATTTGTAACACTGCCTATCAAAAACATACAAGTTTGTCTCAAACTATATAGTCCTCAACAGTCAACACCACCACAAAAGGCACAAATCATATACCAGTTTATTCAAGTTATAGCTAACCTAAAGCTAAACAAGAAACAAAATACAAGAAACAAAATATTAACTCAATTGAAGGAGAATAAGTGATTCTCACCTGCAAATCTGCAATAGTACTTTTTAGCTCCAAAACTACCTTCTCAGATAAAGAAAACAAAAATTAAAAATCAAGAAGAACCAAATTAAAAACCAAATTAAACAAAACCAAATTAAAAACCAAATTAAAAATCCAGAAGAATGCTCACCCTCTGCCTTCTCTTTCACTCCTTCCTCAGCTTCTGCACCTTGCCGGAAGTCGTCGACCTTGTAGAACTGGAGGACGGTGAGCTTGACCTTCTTGACCTTGGAGTTTCTTTTGATCAAAATCAAGTAATCGACAATAAATATTGAATAACAACATAGAATAGGGGTAGAGATTACCTTTCGGTGAAGGAAGTAACACTTTTCCAGAATTAGGGTTTCGATGGTTTGGGGATTTTGAAACAACAAAGGTTAATCAGTCAAAATTGTGGAGAAATAAGGCTGGGGATTTGGGATATGTCGTACTGCAAGAGATTTGTCCATGGTTTTGATGATTTTAGGGGCTGGAATCTGGGATCGATGATTTTGGGGAGGGAGGCGGGTTTGGGTCGAGAAAAAAGAAGAACTGATGAAGTGAGAGAGGCTGGGGTCGAGTGAGTAAGTGATAGGGTATTAGGGTTTGTTGGTTTTGACTTTTGACAATAAGAACTAAGTAAGAAATAAATATAAAATTTGTAGCATTATATATCGAGAGCAGCTTGTGCTCTAGTGGATGGGCGCTAAGTCTGTGAGGAAGAGGACCTGGGTTCGAACCCTGCCTCTTACACAATTTTTATACATATATGTATATTTTGCGGTATGTATACATTATATTCGGCTGGTACGGTATACCGTCGGTATATAGTATGACATACCGTAGCCGAGCCGAATGGAGCCAACCGGTACGGCTCAGCCGAGCCGAAAGTCGGTATACCGAATTTTCGGCCCAAATCGGTTCGGATCGGTTCGAATTTCGGCCCATTCGGTTGCTTCGGCCCAAATTGCCAGCCCTATCCACTAGTACAATAAAGCTCATTTATTTGAAAGCCTTATGACAATTCCATCAACACAGAAAAATACTGTGACGAAAAGAGTTGTTTATATTATAGAATAGAAAGAAAAGAAACAATTCTTTAGCAGGGTTTTGGAAAAATTGCGCTCTCCGTCAGGCGGCGCGTCCTCGAGACGTTATCGTCGGATGGCCGTTGGGATCTGTAGCTTGTAGGGGTTCGATCTGGACTGCAGTGATTGGAGGGAGGTGGGTGAGGAGATTGTGGTTGCCGTCCGGTGAATGTTCGACTTTAATTGGCTGGTTTGGTCGCTGTTTGTGTGATGGCGGGGTTGGTGCTGTCGCAGGAAAATCTCGGCTCTTCTAATCACCGGTCTGGGTTGCGGGTTGGGGTCCAGCGAGAGCGGAGTTGGAAGGTGCTTGGGGGAGTGTTTATGGGCTGGAGTCATGGTTATACCCAGATCCAATCTGGGGAGAGGGGATGCCTAGACTGGTGGAGCACGGCCCGGGAAGCGTCAGCGGTGGAGTGATTGGGCTGACGAAGCTCTAGCGGTGGAGCAATCTTCCAAGGTTGATGCTGCACTGGCGGTGGCGCATCGACAAAGGTGCGACAACTATGGTGGATTGTCGGTGGTTGAACCAAAGTTGGGCTGGTGGCTGTGATCTCTTTGCTTGGGCTGGTGCTTGAGTTTGGGCCCATTTCTTGGGCCTTGCCCAGGCTGTTTGTTTATTTAAGTTTGTTATTTATCTTTGCTGTTTCGTTTTATTGCGCTTTATGCGAGTAATAAGTCCCTATATTAGTTGTGTAGGGTTAGTCAGGCTTATTGCCTGTGTGTGCACTCAATGTGCCTTATCTGCTCTGGGTAGGCGGCGAGTTCCTTGTTTTGTCAAATGGTCGCTACCTTTTAGTGGCAGGGTGAAACTTGGTGTCACTGGATGTATTTTCCAGTGGCAACATGATGGGAAAGCTGTGAGAATGGATATTATGCTATGCTATATTCGAGTTACAGATCGAGTTATCTTTCCATTATGCCACCGCTGGGAAGCAAATAGAACCGTCTGGAGCGAGTTCTTTGCTAGTTGGTGCGTATTTGAATATAATTGTTTAGTAGAGACTCATGATATTATTTCAGGATGTACTCTAGATGCCTATTGTCATCAGGGGTTTAGGCTCAATGTCCCCCTCTTATATTCGACGGTTTCATTAATCAAAGCTTGAGGGCAGCCACACCAGCCCTTTATTCAAAAAAAAAAAAATACTGTGAATTTCCTTTCGTCAATGCACTCAATTGTAGTACTCCGGGAGATTCATTAATTAGGTATAAAAAAAAACTCATAGCTTGTAGACTACAAAACACACAAAGTGTTTTTATTGGGCCTACGCCCACTAGCTTCCCCAAACAAAGTTAGGAAGTTATTGGAAATAACCAAATCCTAAAGAACCCCAAAGCCCAACAATATATCCAGCCCAAGGCCCAAACAAAATAGCAAGCGTAGCTCAGGCCCAGAATCAACACAGATTCATGACTGAACCCCGCCGTCAAAGCATCGACACTAGACACCCGCCGCCGCATCAAACCAAACGCAGCTCAGCCAAACGTCCCATTCAACACCGTCGCACAACCCATCATCAAAACTCGAAACCAAAGAAAAAACGAACTGGATCGCCCGACTGGCCAACCACACCTCCCCATGAGATAGCTTTGATCGGATCGCACCACCGCGCATTAGGAAATAGTAAAGTAACTAAAGTTAAGTCTAATATTTGGTATGCATCGCTAGAAAAAGAATTTTTAAAAAATAAAAAATAAAAAAATTCAGTGATGCATGGCAACCTCCTTCACCGGGCTTTACATGTAGGTCCGCATTTGGAGTCTGAAACATCAAACATATGAGAATAATGACATTCATCGACTGTTCCAACAAAGGCATGATTGAAAGCCTTCAGTCGAAATTCTTCGGACCTAATTATTAAAGTTTTTGGAAGATCTGTTGGAGTTTGACTACTTTTGATACCAATATATATTCTACTCAAATTTTAGCAATGAGTGGAGAGGCCCGAAATTTCATATTATGCTATGCAAAGATGAGAAGTCGTTATTTCAAAAAAAAAAAAAAAGATGAGAAGTCGTGATTTAAGAACTCTATTCACTAGTTGGTAACCCAATGTGGATATTTTTTTATTCTGATGAAGCTTGTTCATATAGTCGAATTTTGTTATATGATCAAATAATCGCACATAATTACTCATTCTTTTAAAAGCTTGATTCCTTGATCAAGATCATTCATGCCAACGTAGCTTAGCTAGCTAGCTACACAAGAAATAAGAAGGGGATGGAAATTGATGATCCCAAATTGAGATATATAATTAGCTAGGTACTTAGGTAGAGCATTAATATGTTAACCGAAGCTTGATTACTCATGTTCGGTACTTTCACTCCAGCTCTTAATAGCCACAGCCACTGCCTGTTTGACTGCGTGAGCATCAATCCCTTCGCCTTCTTCTTCATTCTGCAATACTAAAGTAAGTTATTTCTTTCATTAATAAATAGTACATTCTACTATATGTTTATATTAAATGTCTTACTTCTCCTCCAACTGCCTGCAGTCTGAAACTTTCTGCACAGGAAACCCTAGCTTCAAGCACATTTAGACCCAACTCTTCGAAGGCTTCCAGTACAGACACAAGCAAACCGGGGCAGCTCTTTTCCGAAAACACATTTATCAGAAACCCCTTTTCTAGGGTTTCCACTGTAACCTGCTGATATGATAAAAGGGACATACATATATCCTTGTACCAATTAGTACTAGATATCAATGATCATAAAGAAATACTGGAAGCAAATATCAAATGAGAATATAAAAAACGAGGCAAACAAAAAAAAAAGAAGCAATTAAGTGCATGCTTTCATCGAGTTTACAGTATAGTAAGTACCACTGGCAATTGATTTTGGTCATGACTTGAAGTTGCATTTGCAATGTCTTGATTGAGTTTTTCCACTTTCTGTTTTAGCTCTTCAATATACTTTGATGCGTCTACTATGATTGAGGTTTGGTTTAGCTGTCACCCAGATATTCACAAAATAAAAAATAAATAAAAATGTACAGTTAGATTTGTAGAATTACATGCTCTCCCAGTCTCCATCATAGATTTAGATAATTCAAGAAGTACTGACATGTGTAAGAAATTTTTGCCTACTACAACTGACGGTTTCCTAATTTTAAGGAAATTCCAATCCTCTCTTTAAAGTAAATCATAGAAGTAGATAAACAATAATTACTATCTGATTAACACAAGTCTAGATTTCTCAACAGTTTAAAAATCAAGAAAGCCTACAGAATGAGACTTTTCAGAAAGAAATTAAGAACATAGTGAAAATTAATCATGAAATAAACACAATGGCTATAGCTGCATTTACATGCTAGTGTTTCTCTATAAGTAGATTTTATAGATTATAGAAACAATTAATCTCTCGTATGATAACAAACGGAAGGAAAACCATGGAAAACATATAGATACATAGAAGGAAGACAATTATACTGGGGATGAGCTAGAGTTTCAGAGGTTTCTGAGAGGTATGCAAAGACAAAGTAAGGAAATCAAAGTATATAGTTTTGATAAACGAAATATGATGCAAAAGGAAACAAAAATGAGAAGCATGCAATTCGGTGCTCGCTTAAGGATAAGAAGCTTTAAGCCAATGGAAGCAAAGGCTTCAGGGAATTACAGCATGAGAGTTAGTAATGGAACGAAGAAGTTGCAGCTTCTCATAAAGTGCTGCTCTCTTGTGCTCCCTAGAAACCATATCGGATTCGATATCTTTCTCTCTTTTATGAGTTTTATCTTTCAGCTTCTGATTTCCCTTCCTCTCTTATGCTTCTCTCTCTTTGTTTCTCTTCCTTACAACTCTGAAAAGCTCTGAAAGCTGTTTATATAGGAGGGGGATGAGCTCTCAAATCTATATGATCACCTGTTTGCTTCCCACATGACTGCCTCAGTTTTTTCACAACAAAATATATAATATGAATAATTATATTATGTAGCCAATTACTATACTGCCCTTCTGATCATAGTACAAATTAATGCCTTAAGACGTACTTTTAGGTTTTTATATCTGTGTTGCGAGCTACATTGGCAAATATGGAAAACCTAGTGAAAACATTCCTTGTTCCTTGGGATGACTGCACCTATTTAATCATCTTTATTCTTTAATCGTTTCAAAAAAAAAAAAAAAAATCATCTTTAATTCTTATTTCTTAATTCCTTGCTAGATATAGCAGATTTCATTGGCCATATAAATTCCAGGAAAAGTGGGAAAAGATTATTGTGAGAAATACTAAAATTAGATGAGTTACCCTATAAATGATACTGATGGTTATTTGTATTTTTCATATCAGAAAGAATCGATAACTCTGACCTATCTTAGTTTGATTTTTTTTTCACATTTTTCTGTCACTTACATTAATCCAAAAGCTCATATATATATATATATATATATATATATATATTTCAGTGCTCATATGTATTTTATCATTCTTAAAGAGCCATATTAAATAATTACTTAAATAGGTATCGTTGCTGTTGTGCATAAAAATTTGATTATCTGGAAAGTTGCTAATAATCAACTCCTCTAGCTAACTAATCAAACAAATGAAGTAATGGTGGAATCAATACTTACTTTTCAGAGGCAAAGACGTATAAATTGATATGAAATTATTATGAACTCTACTTGTTGCTAAAAGGCAACAAAGATATCAATTTGAGTAGGGTTGTCAATTCCGACACGACCCGAAAACACGACTCGGAACCCGTACGATTAAAAAGCGGGTCAGCCGTGGGTCAAGCCGCCATGACCCATTTAATAAATGGGTCGGCCACGGGTCAAACCGCCAACACGAAGTGAACCCGTATAACCCAATTATGCTGTACTTGTTCTTAAAATTTTGGACGCTGGGAGTATTTGATCATCGGATTAAACAATTTGAAATATTTTGCTTTATAATTATTGGATTTAATTATTTATGAATTATATATAATTATTTATATTATTCGTCTTATGGAGTTTTTTTTGTGAATTTAATCAATTTATGCATTTTTTTAGTTAAATGGGTCGTATTATTAACCTTTAAATGGATCATTTTGTCTAACACTACACGACCTATTTATTAAATGGGTTAAGCGGGTTGGAAACGGATAACCCGTTTAATAAATCGGTTGGGTTTGGGTTTAAGTTTTTTACACGATTATTAAATGGGTTAGGTTTGGGTTTTCTCTTGCGACACGACAAATATCTTGACCCGACACGAACCCAACCCGACACGACCCGTTAACAGCCCTAAATTTGAGGGAGGTGAAATTGTTTCAATGTGTAATTTCGATCTAAATGTAAGAATTTACTCCTTTAATTGTGGATAAATTCTTACACTAAATCTATAGCATTTCCTAGAACCCTAAAGAACATCAAAGATTAATTCGTACGTATATTAGAAACTATAAACGTCAACTGTTTAAGTTTGTGTCTATTTGTAAGAGGTGAAATAAATATACATTATAAGAGATTTTTAGATGTTGACTAGTGATCCAATATCTAGGGAAATTTGATGGCATTGTCACTTGATTGTTATCAATTTAGTGTCCCCTTGTAATAAAGTCATCACCTTTTGACATCTGCACCCAGAAACAAATTAAATACTGGATCTACAATAAGTTTTCTCCATCACGTTAAATGAGGTCTTAAGTTCAAGTTTTCTCCCATTTTAGATTAAAAAGGACATGCATATACAAAAGGCGATTGAAATTCACACTCTTGATTTTACTATCTACACTCTATATTTCCTTTTTTAATATCTTAAGTTTCGTATTTTTGTAATGTGGATTGTAAAAATGTGATATTAAGATACTGAAAAATAACATGAAGTGTGAATTGTAAAATGAGGAGTTGAATTTCACTCCCCATATAAAATACCCAATCTGTTCCATTTGAAAATGATTCCGAGAAAAGAACCTTGGAATATAAACACTGTAAAACATGTTGCTAATTATTGATCAAGTAGCTAATAAATCAACACCAACTAATGCTTTTTGATACTAAAAACAGTAACATTGATGTAGATTAAGAGTGATCACTTTCACATGCCTGTTTTTGGAGTAATCTGCAAGTTGATATGCAACAAACTCCCCAACAAAAATTTCCAATCAAATGCCAAGAAGCCACTTGATTATGCTACAAATTAAGGAAAATGTTAACAATCTCTAATAATCAAATACAAAACTTGCAAATAAAAGAGAGCATTGAACCTAAAATCAATTATTGATAAATAAATGACTCGAAATAATGTTGTCGAATTGCTCTATTCAGATATTGGATTCTCACTAACAAAGTAATGTAATAATGAAGGGAAAACAATGAGCATAATGATTCCATAAAAAAAAACAACGAGCATAATGATTTATAGAAGGGGTAGAATGGGAAACGATGGGGTAAAGAAGTAAAGGCGGGAAGGGAATAGGAATGGAGGAATCATGAACTCGTGATGGAGGTAACTCTGTGAATGTTAATAGGCCATTCGAGCAAACCACATCGAAAGGAGTGAAGAAGAGGGATCGAGGAAGCAACAAAAACAAAGGATCGATATGTATATATGTTTTAGTTTTGTGATTTTGGAATGCCTCCAAACACTCCTCACGGGGGCTTTTTTAGGCACATCACAAACCTCTCCTCTCCCTCTCGATCTCTCTCTCAGTATCTCTCTCTCTCTCTACACGTGCGCCATTTCAAAACCTTCTCATAGATCGTCTCTAGCTAGTTAATGACATACAAGTTGAATTTCACAGTCTATTTAATTTCTTGGAGACTCTAAAAAAACATACCATGCAATAATATTAGGATATCCCTGTGCATGCATGAGGACAATAGCTTTCCATCATGTTCTATCAATCTAACTAGCTAGTTCTATCTTTACCAGTCCAATCACAACCTATATATATGTTTGAGAGCAATTATGAAAACTCATCCGAGCAAAAAAATAGTAACTGCAAACGAGTGAAATGCATGGAATTAATTTTGAGGCAACTCTTGATTAGATCTGTATACTCTTAAGTTTATGTTACACGGAAAATTTATTTTGTATATCAAATAGTGTATGTAACGATCCAAATTATTATTTGAAATATCATGAAGATTAAAAACTTAGTTGATTATGTTAGGATATAGAATTGCTAAAATTTGGGTATAACGCTAGCTGCTCTTCTTCCAACAAAACCATGAAGTAACAGAGTGCTGATCACATGGTCAGCAACTGACCATGGATTTTCTGGTCACTGACCGTCCGATTGAGATCGGACGGTTGACAGCTAAGTAATGAGATTTAAGATGAGAGCTGTCAACCGTCCGATCTCAATCGGACGGTCAGTGACCAGAAAATCCATGGTCAGTTGCTGACCATGTGATCAGGACTCATTCTAAACCTAAAGCGCTGAGTGAGATTGAAGTTGTAGATTACGGAACATGTCATACAGTTATTCATCAAGTACACTATAGTATTCCGATATCTAGAACAATTACTCAGTTTCAGTGTTTCACCACGGCACCACCTCCTTGCATATATGAATCTTGGAATTTTAGTTAAACATTAATTTCCCAAAACTATTACTACTTCCATGGACAGGTAGATGAGGAGAAAGTACTATGTATATCACGAGACCTTAGAATATGTATCATAGTCTTTTGGTTACTAGCATGAATGCATGATTATATCACAAAAATGATATACATATATTATAAGAAAATTTTGCACTAGCTAGCTAGTCCTTTGTTGCTTCCAACATTGTCGCCATTCGACACAGACAAATCACGTACCAAACCCTATTCACATGTGTGCCCCTTAATCATTACAACCAAACAATACTCTCCATACACACACCCTGCTCTGACCTTTGTCTCTTGCCCTAGCTCCATAGAATTATATACATGTATTAGTAATTCCTTTATATTTGCTATCTTCACACACACATGTGTGTGTATATATATCCTTTATATTTGCTATCTTCACACACACATATAAATATAAATATATATATATATATATAGACACACACATTATATAATTATATTAGTAATTCCTTTATATTTGCTATCTTCTCACACACACAGTGTGTGTCTATATATATAGGAATTTTCTCAGGTGCGGACCTCCGTACTGAAATTTCGGTACTGATTTCCTGTTTTTGACCACTTTCCGGCCACATTTTTACATCTTAACCGTTCAGTTTGTAGATCCTAGTGTATAGATCACCTCTACAAAATTTCAGTCAATTTGGTGATTGTTAAGGTATCCAAAACTGCAATTTACAAAAACGGACCGAATCTGTCGAATCGGAACCGTTCGTATTTATAATGGTAAATTGCAGTTTTGGATGCCTTAACGATCACCAAATTGGCTGAAATTTTGCAGAGGTGATCTATACATTAGAACCTAAAAGGTGAACGGTTAAGATGTGAAAATGTGGCCGGAAAGTGGTCGAAAACAGGAAATCCGTACCATCCGCACCTGAGACGGACCGTGTATATATAAATACACACACACACATACACACACTCTTTCAATTTATATGTAATATACTGATGTGATATTTCATGCTCGGTCCTCACTGATTAATCAGGTAGTACATGATTAGTCTGTTTTATCTCCAGGAAATATCCTCCACTTGTAATATGCTCTAAGGGCGTGAATCAACAAAATACCCACCTTCAACATTTTGTCGAATGAGCGTGACTTGATGCTTATCGAAATCACAATTCTGAGGAAAAGTAGCAAGAAACCAAATTAAACAGATAAGCAATTTGTCTTCATACATAATACATTTGAAACCTATTAGCTAGTAATACATTTCTTCATCATCAAATGTGGAAGTAATTGGTTTCTTTCTGGTTCATTGCAGGCCATATTATTCTCAGGTACTTGCATGATTTGTTTTAATAACCAATAGCTAGCTTACCCCCATTCCTTTTGATCTTTGTTTTTTGCTTTGTTTTCTTATTCTGAAGACTAATTGCAGATGAAAGGAAAGGTTAACTAAGCTATATATTTTTATTATCACAGGTTTTGTGCTGATAATTAACATATGGTCTTCTTGAGGTCTTCGTTAGTTGCCACAAAGTTGGAGGTTGATATATGGAGAAGATTCTTTAAAGATTTGATTGTTCTCCTTCACATGTTTTATGATGACAAGAAAGCTTTTGGAATGACTATGAACACTAGCGAAGCGAAAAATATATAAGACATTCCTTTCTTTTTATTTCTTGCTTAATTTACATAAGGCATATGTGCTAAACCCTATTCTATATAGACTGATTAATTATAATAATCTCATGCATTAGGGAGTGATTAGTGATGTGAGTGATTATGATGCACACTCATGACCTGTACGCGTTTTGGTGTCTATGTATATAATCCAATCTTGTGACTAAACAAATCAAAATGAAAAACAAAATAACAACAAAGAAGGAACCCCATTTGATTAGGGCACAATCATGCAACCAAAGTATTTCTTTATTCAGAAATGTTTCTCGTGACATTCCATATTATTTTAAAATGGAATATAAATCTCATAAAATGACAAGGAATGCCACCACCAATCTCCACATGCATAGAGCCATGTTTTTACGGTGCTTCACATAACATCTGTGATCCTTTCATTAGGGTTCCAAAATTTGGTAATTCACTATCCAAGAAAACCCATTACATTATTTATAGAATAAGTGATTATTTAGCGTATCCAATATACTGCTAAAGTGGTGTATAACTTCACTCTAATATTATTACATGAACTATTCATCAACCATTCAACCCTAAATCATTATCGCCATGCATTCTACTGCCCAACATGGTTTTATACCGTCATACATACATACGAAATTCGGATGCAACAAATAAACTTATTAATGTATTGTACCGTAATAATTTTCACAATGTAGAAACTTTTCTTTCAAATCAACAACTATTCTGTCCAATCTAGCAGTACATTCTTTTCCTTTACTTGTTTTAAGATAAATTATCCTGTAGTATAGTACAGTAGTATTATGGGATTCTTGTGACTTGCTAGCAAAACCTCACGTGAGCTAGCTGCACTTCGGGAAAGTACATTCACATGCAAATGTGACAATGAAAACAAAACACAATCGAAGTATAAAGTTGAGTGATAAGTGCCTCTGTTGTTCATATACACAGAGACTTTCTTGTTGGCAATCCATGAAGAATCTACATATACATGCAAGGATAATATAAATAATAGTGCCCATTACCCAAATGTTTGGTTGGATATATACTTGCATATAATATTTCATGTTAGTATATATGAATTAGTTTAACGCAATGAAAATGACCTAGCTAGGTCGATCTTCTCATTATGCATGTATGTATATAACTTCTTCTTCTTCTTCCCTGAAGAATAAAAAGGGTCACTGTCGAAACGTCGTCATTCCAGAATTGGAGCTTACATAATCGAACGCCCCTACTAATTGCTTTGCTGTAATATAAGCTTGTTGTGTGCTGAGAAAGCAGCAGAGCAGCCATGCAATTACAAAGAAAGCTTTAGACTTCATACAGCTATATCGCTTTGTCCTCTTTCATTCCAGCCAAAACAATTCTTCTGTGATATATTGTATTGAAAGCGATCGATATCGGCACGCATTGTTTTCTAGCTTCTAATATATTTTTCATTGATTCTGTAATGCATGTTCTTGAATATACTATTAGATTCAGACCAGCACCTGATTATCTTCAATGAATAATACCAGATTACGTGTGTATTATTCTTGTTACTTCACATAAATGAATAAAGGGTGTGTTGTTTGGTCATGAGCGGTCAATCGGTCTATGACCCTATTCTCTCTGGTAGGCCATAAAAGAAAAAGTACGAGTACTATGCAAAATGGGGAGTTACTTATTATTCACAATTTAGGTCATTGACTCTTTGGCTTCAAGCCATCCCTTATGTGTGGCATATCAGAGTGATGCATGTAGAGAATTCTCTGAGATACTATGTTCAAGAGCTAAGTATAAAGTTTGAGATAGATCGATTATCGATCAGATTCAAAAACCTCGTCCATCTTTATTACAAACATTGGATTTGGATTGGATTAATATCGAAAGTCTAATCCATTCACAAGTCTGATTATAGGTGTAGAGGTGTACGAGTCTAAGGAATCGTCGGCACTCAAAGTGTTGATGTCTTTATGATGCCATTGTAGTAGGCAATTAGCTTCATGTTCTTTTTTTCTTCTAATGTGTGCGGATAAGATGTTTTAACTGCTAAAACCTCTCAAGGCAAGGAGGGTGAATTAGCAAAACAGTGTGTAACCATAAAGAAAAACTTCTAAATCCGACATTAAAATTAGAATACACATTGTCGTACAAAGCTTAGAGTTGATAAAGGGTATCCGTAATTTCGAGCCATAATGAGTGCATGTGGTGGCCTGTGTGTGACGTTCGAGGACGTGAAATCTGTACCCATCATCTTGGAGGTGACCCATGTATAAGACAAAAATCTCTCCATATATATAGCATCATTATGCATGGCATTAGGTCACAGATCGAGGGAAGTAGCTAATTCTTCTACTTCGAGTAGAGCAATCTCATACCCCACTTCTCTTTTTGACAAAAGAGACATCGCAAAATTTAGGTCACGGGGTTGGTTGTAGCCATCGAACATGACACAGTTGGATTTACAATGATCCAGAAATGAATTCTGTAAAAGTTGTATGGAGCATACGAGAACCCTGGATGATGATCATGCCAGTTAGTCCCTTGTGAATGCATGAAAGAGTAGTTGCGTCTTCTTCATCACATGTAAGGGCTGCTGCAAGATCCTACAGCGATTGTAGAAGAGGTTCTGAACCCATCATATGTACATTTCAGTAAGACATTTCAGGATTAGTGTTTTCAACTGGTGCTGTCTTCTTGTTGATTTTTGGATGCTGAATCAAAGGCACACATTCTACCGTCTCCTTTTGATCGATGTCCTGCATTTCTTAGGCCCCATGAAGATAGGAGACACGTACTTTTCAGATTTTAGATCATAGTATGAGATTAAAAGCGCAGAACGTAAAACCCCAATCAAACTCCGATCCGAAGAAGTTATTGCATAATAGAAACACTTTCTTTCATGGTTCTGTTCATGTAAGCAATGAGTTCTCTGCGGCTGTGTTAGCCACGTAAAGCTCTACAGTTGCACATAGCTGTGATTCTGTGAAAGAAAGTAGCTACATTCTTGTGTTTTAACATATAGTACAAGGTTGCTTATACAACTGAGAAATTGAAGTAGGGATAGTGGGAGATTGATGACTTTAACAAAGATCAAATGGAGGAACCGATAACAGAAATAACCTTATTATCACCAACTCATGACCTAAAACAAGCTGATCCCACTATATCAATAATGCATCTCATTATTAAGACTTGAACAGCCTGGCTTTTCAGAACACTATGTTGACTGATTTTGCAGCGAAGTTGGGGTGCATCAACCTGAATTCTTCTACAGCATTGAGGATCCTGCATTCACCTTATTATCACTAACTCATGGCCTAAAACAAGCTGATTCCTCTATATCAATAATGCATCTCATTATTGGGACTTGAACAGCCTGGCTTTTCAGAACACTATGTTGACTGATTTTGCAGCTAAGTTGGGTGCATCAACCTGAATTCTTCTACAGCATTGAGGATCCTGCATTCTGGTCCCACTGCTTTGTCGATCTTGGTGGATCTTCCTCAGCGGTGGAGCTCAAGGGTCCTTAACATGAATCCAGTTCTGCCACTCGACCTTATATGTAGCTTGTTGAGTACATCCACTGCCTTGTACTCTATCCACAGTTAAATAAGCTCCATATTTAACAATACGACAATGTTTAGTTTCCATCCAACAACAAACAAGCATAGCAACCCAAATTTCTGCACAGATATACTGGTGTTATAAGTCTAGTACTCATATTAATCTCCACAATTAAATCAACATATTGTAATGTATCAGAAAAAGTTACTTTAAATTACTGTTCAAGAGCCCCAATTATTTACAAGCAGTACATTCCCCCTAATCAATCATTAACCCCACACCATATCATCAAACCAGTTTTGTCATGAAAGGTTTGTGGAGTTTGCATTTGTAGCCTTTTACGACCTGATGCTCCTTGATGTGTAAAACAAGTGGAGAATAATCATTAAATGTGCATGCGAATTTCCCAAATCCTCCCTTAGAATTTCATCTCGTTCTCGTTTCCTCGTTGTGTGCCCCATATATCGGGCAATAACAAAATCAATGTATTTCAAAATCTCATTCCGGCATTCCTGTATTTAATGCTAGATGTGGATCTTGCAATACATAATTCAAGTCCGGGATGTAACCCAAGGACTTAATCTTCACTCTTAGCTCTTCTAAGATTGCATATATGTCATGTTTTTCTGAATGTTGTTGATCCCCTGCATAAAATTTGTGGACTCTACCTTTCACAGAAATCCAACTACATCCTGGTTCCTTCTTGACACCGCGGTCTTTCATCGCATCTCTCAAACTAAGTCCATCTTCATAACGCCCTGTCCTGATATATGTGTTGGATAGAAGAACATAGGTAGCTGAGTGTTCTGGCCTAATGGAAAGGATCTTCTCAGCTGCAATCTCCCCCAACTCCACATTTTCATGGACCCTACATGCTGCCAACAAAGCCTGCCAAACCATTTCGTTGGGCTCAATTGGCATCCTTTTGATGAAGTCCATTGCGTCATTAAGACGGCCCACGCGGCCTAAGAGATCAACAATACAAGCGTAATGTTCCATCTTCGGCACCAGATCACAAGATTGTTCCATCAAACTGAAATGATGGAGACCTTCTTCTACCATACCTCTGTGGCTGCACGCAAAGAGAACACACAATAAGGTAACGTCATTGACCTTCACACCCGACTGCTCCATTCTACCATAGAGTTCAAGGGCATCCTCCACAAGACCATGTTGAGCATAGGCTGATATAATGGCAGTCCATGAAATTGTATCGGGGTCAGTAATCCTCTCAAAGACCTCCTGCGCCTCAGTTATATTACCACATTTGGCGTACATATCAACAAGAGCGCTTTCAGTGCACTTGCCTGTGTCCAAGCCAGCCTTGAACAGGAGGCCATGGACTTGCTGACCATACTCAAGTGAACAAAGGCTGGCACATGCAATGAGTACACTAGAGAGAGTGAACTGATTTGGTGTAAATCCTTCATCCCTCATCTTTGAGAAGATTGTCAGCGCATCCTCCCACTCAGAACATTGAGAATAAGCTGTCACCAAAGTCGTCCACGACACTATATCTCTCTCTTCTGTTCTGTCAAAAACCTTCTGTACATCTTCAAGTAAGCCACATTTGGCATATGCATCAGCAATTGCATTGGAAACACTTGTTCCCTTCCTTTCTGCCCCAGACTTTAAAACCATAGCATGAATTTCCTTACCTAAATGCAAGAATTTTAATGCAGCTATTGCATTGAACACGCTGCAATAAGTGTAAAGGTCTGGTTGTACATTGTTTCTGCACATTCTCACAAAAAGTTCCAACGCTTGTTCGCTGTAACCACACAGTGAATATCCACAAATCATCGCATTCCATGGCATATTGACTTCACTGCTAATGAAATTCGTGTCAAAAACTGATCTTGCATCCGACAAAGACTTGCACTTGGAGTACATATCAATGAGAGCTGTTCCCACAAGAACACTAGACTCAACACCCAATTCAGATGCACAACTGTGAATAATTTTGCACTTGTTACCATCACCTAGTTGCCCAACAGCTTTTGATACACTGACGAGAGTATACTTATTCGGTCTAATTCCTTTTCTCTTCATACTGAGAAACTGATCAAATGCTTCCATATGAAAACCATTCGATGTTAACCCCGAAATCATTGCATTCCAGGAGACTTGTGTATTTTCTGTCATGGTATTAAACATCCTACATGAATCCTCAATCTCTCCAAACTTCGCATACATGTTAAGCAGAGATGTGCTAACAAATCCATCGTATTCAAAGCCTCTCACAACAATCTGGGCATGCACCATTTTGCCCAATTCAACACAATCTAGACCAATACATGTCTGGACAATTGCGGTATATACAAATTTGTCAGGCAAAACTCCATTGTTCACCATCTCCCAAAACAACTCAAACCCATCAAAAAACAAACCATTCTCAGTACACCCAACAATCATGACAGTCCAAGAGAATATGTTTCTCTCAGACATTTCATCAAACACCTTACGAGCTGTGCCAAAATCCGAGCATTTCGAATAGGCATGGACTACATGGTTCAACAATACGAGCAAGTCATGGCCCGAAAGATTGGATTTTGACGCAAACCCATGAACAGATTTGACTTGTTTCAAAGACCCAATGTCCTCACAACCACGTAGAATATCAATTAAGGGTTTGATTTCAGACTTCTGCTGGGTTTCAGCAACAGGAGCTGAACTGAGAAAGTTGCTTCCTTTAAGTTTCTGGGTTGTTGGGGATGATGGATTTATAGTCAAATTTCTAATCTGCGAGAAATTTCGATACTTTTTTCACTACAGTGTTGAGTGAAAGATTAAGCTGAACAGGCCAGAGAGGCAAAAACAAAATATGCATGGAAGAAGAAGAATAGAAAAGAAAAGGAGTGGTAAGAATTACTTACTGGTTTGTTTATGGAAGTTGAAGTAGGCAGGAGCAGAGCTGGTTGAGGAAAGCACAGTTTGACGGTGAGACTCATGGCCTGAAGGTCAGTAGCTTTCAAGCAAGGAGAGTAGTGATGGCGCACATATTTGACATATCGGGCAGCTGAGGCTCATGTGCAATAGAAAAGAAAGGTACAGAGTTTTATTCCTTTCTTCTTCTTCTTTTTATTTTTTAAATATATATAATTAAAAGAAAATTACAACAAAAAAGTTAAAAAAAGCTGATCCTAAAGAAACAGTACAGAAAGTGCCAAATAGTAGTTTTAAACTATTAGTTTCTTTTTCTTCTATTATGAGTCTATTGATATGTAAAACAATTTATTATTACACAAAATTAATCAAACAATTGTTAAAAACCTTTTGTCTGAATGAAAACAGAGCTGTTGTCTAATAACACGTTGTCTGATCTCCCTCATCAGAGTTGTCTGATCTCCCTCATCAGACAACAGTCTTGTATAGTTGTCTGTTTCATCATTTACATGACATGTATAGGTAAGTATGTGTTGTCTGAATTCATCTAATTTTCTATTAATTATAGGAGACTGTTATAAAGTATGGACTGAGATAACGACTTATTACTTTGAAGTTGAGTGAAATCATTCATGACACGTTTGGCCTCTTAGAGCAAGTCCATTGGTTCCTCTTTTGCCTGGCTGCCATGTCATTTTGATGATGTGTTGACCGGATAGAGGAAAAATTTGCTTGCACCGGGCCAAGCTTGACCAGCCAAGCTTTGCCTTTTCATGACCGAGGCCAAGAAAAAAGGCAAAACCGTGACTTTTTTCTTGCTTAAGCTTAGCCGGCTGCCAGCTCTGCCCAAAGGTATCGTGGCTGCTAGCTCGGCACAATATCTGGCATGGATCTCCACGACGTCGGAAACGAACCAATGAAGTCAGAACAGCCGCCGACGGCGACAATCGCAGCGACGCCCGAAGCTAACCCAGAAACCCAATCAGTCAACAATCGATCGAATTCAAAAACTAAACTTAGCAAGACGCAGAGCACGTCGAGAGAATCAACTTTCGTACCTCATGCAGCCCCGAAGATCTCCGAAGATTGCAGGAACTTCGCCGGAAAACCCGTAGCTTATCGTCGTCGATTCTTTGTTCATCATCGATGCATGTACAATCCGAGAACGCAGGGACGTATGCGACGGTGAGACGAAGCTATTGCAGGTGGTTCGCAGCGGAGAGGTAGTCGGATTGAGGAGTTCTGTCCGGGTCGTGGCTTCGGGTCGTCGAGGAGCAGAAACGGGTCGAGATCTGGCTTGGTCTCTGGAATGATTTGGGACCGTGATTCGATCTAAGGGCTATTTATAGCCTGAGTTTCATTTCAGACGAATGGTGCTGATCAAGCGGTGGACTTTTTAACAGTCTAGATCATGCCAGAGCATTTCTTTTTATTTAAAATGATTTTTTTAATATTTATATAAAATTTTCAGATTAAAAAAATTCATAATAAATTCTTACCAACTCCGAATATTGCGTTCCATATATGCACGAAATTGTATCGACGAGATCTACAACTTTCATGAAGGAAGTTTTTCCAAATTCCGAACGTATAAAAAGTCAATTTTCACGACCCCTTAAATAACGTTTGTTTCGAAAATAAAAATTGATTAGAAACAGAATTTTTCGTACAACAACTAAATAGCAAGTACAATACAACATTCCTAGTTTTTCATTTATGTAATAAAAAATCGATGAACAGTGAAAAATGAACAGTCTTGACCGGTCAAGAAAAAAAACAGGTGGAAACCCACGTCCAGTGGTAGTAAACAGTAACTTGACTGGTCGACGCCTCGATTTTTCTTGACTACGGGTGAACTTGCTCTTATGATTCGTTAATCGGACCAATCCATCTGGTCGAGCACTCAGTCTTCTCTAAAGTTCTTGTGTCTCTAAATATATGTGTTTTAGAGTTTAAATGAAGATATATTTATTTATTTATAGGATTTGGTAATCCAACTTCAATAGTTCAACCTAAAAATCTCTACTCCAAAGCCAACCTCAAAGAAAAATTACCAATTTTTTGTTTTTTGTTTTTAAAGGATCCAACCTCAAAGAGAGCTTCATATTCGATTATTTATTATTATTATTATTATTTTTTAATTTGGACAATTTTTTATTTTTATATTATTTGCAGTAATTAAATAAATAAAAAAGGTCATACGGTGCCGTTTAAGTGCAATTCGGAGTTAGGGTTATATACCCGCCATCCACCAAGTCCTTCATTCTACAACCCAGCACAGAAACGAAGCGCAGTAAGAGAAACCAGAGAGACAAAGAAGAAGATGGGGAAGAAAGCGAAGACGTCCAGGAAGGGAAAGAAGGCGTGGAGAGCCAACATTAGCACGGAGGACATCCAGGACTTCTTCGAGCAGTCCACCAAAGACGCTCTCTCCGGCGGCAATCTCTCTCAGGCTCCCGATGAAGCTCTCTTCTTCGTCGACAACTCCAAAGGTACTTCCTTTTTCATTACGTTCCCCTTTATGCCCTTGTACTATTCCCATATTTCCCTCCATGTCCTTATCTACCTTCATCAGCTAGTTGATTAAGGATCCTTAGGGTGTGTTGCGGAGTTGAATTTCTTTAAATTTTGTTTCTTTTTATCAAATTTTATAGGGAATACTTGAAATGGGATACACCACTAATGTGAAGACTTGAAGTTGTGGGATTTTTATACGGTTTTGTTATTGATTTGATGCCAAAAGCTTAGTCGCCTGTTGCATTTTCTGTGAAAGCATTTGATTTAGGTTTCATATGACTGCCAAAACAAGCCTGATTCTTTAACAAGGACTAGGTTGGTTTAAAGAAAGACCCTTTTGTTGGAATGAAGAGTATTGAGCTCGATTATTCGAGGTAGAGAGTGTAAAATGTAGCTGATTTGAGTAGAAGTGAGCTCGACCTTGACATTCAGGCACCTTGACATTCAGGCTTAGTCACTCAATTGAAATCTAGTATAAGCAATCTGCGTTTTTAAAGAATTTATAATCTGGAGCCAGCCAAATAGTCACTGACCAACATACATAAAGTTGTATCTAAGATTACAGTTCTGAACAATTGTTCCATATGTTTTTGTTCTATGTGTTTCTAATTAATTGAAACTTATCTGCTTTTGTATGATCAGATCTTTCGGTGAAGAGGAAGATTGAAAAGCATAGGGAGAAAGTACTTCACATTGACAGCATGCTACAGAAAAACCCATTTGTAAAAGCAGTGCCTTCTTCAACACTAAAGAAGTCCAAGAAGAAGCGAAAACAGATTGCAAATGCCAAAGATGTGACTGAATGCGGCACTGAGGTGAGATAGTTATCTTGTAAAATGTGTATTTACACAGGGTTTCAAGTTTATAGCCATTTTGATCAATGTTGTTTGGTATCTTTCAGGGTTCTGTCTCAACTTCTGGCATGGCTGACCTATGGGGTGATAAAGGTGGTGACAATCGCGTGGTCAAGAAGGTATGCCTCATCTTTTAAGTTTGAGGATATGATCATATTCTTGTTTGTTTGGTTCTTGGCTGTTTTTGTTATTTTTATTCCAATACCATGAACTGCTATATGCCAGTGTTGGCCTACAAGTCATTAGTGATAGGATGTACGTGACCACCAACAAGGGGTTAGTCATGCCTGTGGTCTGCTCCCATGTGGTCTGGGTTCGAACCCCTTTACGGTACCTACCTAGCTATTTGCAAGAGCCTGTCTCATAAAGAATGTAGGATGTGGCAGGAGGTCCCAGTTTGGGCCCGCGTCCACGAAGTGGGTTTGGGAAATTCTGAGTTTTGAAATATAAAATAAAAGACACCGGAGCAGTACTCTATTGATGTTTTGTTGTCTGAATACAGTGCATATTCTTAGATAATATTCGATAGCTCTTAGTTGATGTATCTTCATTGATTTTATTTTTATATTTTTGAAGATGATGAAGCCTTCACCTATTCCTGCTGTAGAAGTTGAGCCTCCAGGTTGCTCATATAATCCCACAGATGAAAGTCATCAGGTATTTACTCAATCTTTAACACTTGGTACCATCTCTATGTGGTTGATTCTTTTGGCTTACATGTCATAAATGTTTTCCATCTGGTCCTCTTTGCCAATCCAGGAAGCATTGGCTCATGCTGTTGCAGATGAAATGCAGAAAGTCTATAGAAATGAGCTAGGACCTGAACCAGTGCCTCTAACTGTTCCAGGGGAGACTATTGATGAAGAAGAAGTGAGTGTCGTTTGTTCTTTCACACATAAGCCTTTAGTCTAGGGCTTTACATGTCATTATATACTTATAAAGTACTTCCAACTGGTGCCATGGATAATGAAATTGATTGAACTTTTAATAAATGTTATACTTTACATATTACTTGAAATTCTCAATACATATATGAGAGCCTTATTGTACCCCATGTACTTTGTCAGATGTATTTTATTGAAGCAGATGAAGGCAGTGATGATGATATGAATCCAGAAAACTTGGATGAGAATGAACATGGTGCATCTGAGAAAAGGTGAGCCATATTTTGTTCGATATTGCTATCATTCCATTCCATGTGTTATTTGTTTGTTTGCTTATTTGACTTCGGAGAAGATGCCCTACTATTTTTGGTATATAGAAAAGAACATTTTTAAGTAGCACTAATTGATTGCGATTCTCTGCCAATATGAAAATGCCTCGTTCTAAAATATGTGCTTGTTTTGGTACATTTTCACTGTTTTTGTCACTTTGCAATATTTCTTCCTGTCATTTAGCTATTCCATGAGCTCATTTTTGAATGAAAATGGTACAGGCCCTTTAAAACAAAGAGGGTGACAACAGTCGAATTAAATAAGAGAGCTAGGCGTAAAGAACAGCTGAAAAGGGAAGCAGAAGCGAAGAAGGTGCAGAAGCTTTCCAAAGAAATTGATGGGTAATGTATTTATACAACTTGTTTGCTTCTAGAATACTCTGGTCAAGAATACATTCTAATAAATTGCTCGGTGCTTTGGTCACAGGTTACCAGATATCCTTCAGGAAATAGCTGAAGAGGACGAGGAGAAGCTAAAAAGACATCTTCGACGAGTTGTAGCTAAAAAGGAAAAATCTAAGTCATGTCCCCCACGCTTGGGGAAGCACAAGTATGTTTACAATACTCTCTCTCTCTCTCTCTCTCTCTCTCTCTCGATTGGATATTAAGTGTTTTTCTTCTTTTATTACAGATTTGAACCTGCCCCAGTTCAAGTCCTTCTGACTGAAGAAAGAACTGGATCCATCCGTAAACTGAAGGTACAGAGGACTGTGTTTTTTCCTTGGTTCTTCTATTAAATTGTTTCATTCTTGTCTTGTGTATGGCTGAGATCCATAAAACTAGAGGAAGGTCTCATTTTTTGTTTTTTTTTTCTTATCTGTGTGAAGGGTTGTTGCACCCTTGTCAAGGATCGCTTCAAGAGTCTTGAAAAAAGAGGATTAATCCCAGTAAAAAACAACAAAAGGTTTGTTTAATTTCCTCTACAAGGTTCACCGAGTTTGTGTTGAGTTAATCGAACCTGTTCTTCCTTGCATACATTTGACTGATTCATCTGCTTGTTGGATGTGTACTTGGACAGGAAATATTAATTGATTTCACAAGATGGCAATGAAAGGTGAAAATAAAGTCGCATCAATTGGGGTATATGCAAGATCGCCTACTTATGCCGAAGAATATGAAAATTTTGTCACAATCAAGCTCACTAGTTCATTAGTTTATAGCTTATATCAATTTTCGCCTCTTTTTTCTTCATGTTTCCTTCTGTTGCCAGTATTTTTGTTTCATCTTTCTATTTGGTTGAAAATTCTCAGTTCCAACATCACTTGGTTGTACTTGGCCCGAATATTTATAGCAGTGATTCCCAGTTTAATTCATATTACTTCTTTATTCAATTGTGTTTTCTAAGTGGTGACATCTTATCCCATTTCAGTGGGAAATGATGGTTAAAGAAGAAAATTTACCCCTCATCAGTTTTACTGTTTTAGCTAAACTCCAATGAAATTTTCCGAAAAAATCAGTTTCAGCGTCGGGTTTTATCAGAGCTGTTCACTTAAGAGACAGTTTATGACTGACCGTAAGAAATAAGAGTATTTGACGGTTGAGGATAAATATATCATTTATCACTAGTCTTTAAAATTGTTTCTTATTTAAGGAATCTCTTATAAAAAAAAAAAATATTATTTGACTTTGGGCTGTAAAGGCCCGGTGGGCTCCGTCCAAAAAACCACCAAACCGGTCCCTAATTGAAGAAACGCCTCAACCTCGGTGAGCATCGGAGCAATCTCTCAGGCAGGATGCGCACGTTAGCAACCAAACTCACCACTGTAAGTTTTCTTCTCCGGATTGAAATTTTGTTACCCCACCTCATTCTGGGTCTTAATTGTTCCCAATTTTGATGTAAATTCTCCGATCAGTGTGCAAAGCATTACTGTAGAACAAACCCAGTACGGAATGCGCAGTCTCGCAGTTTCTCATCTTACAATGGAAGAGGTCAGTCACTTTGTTATTCTTGTTGTTGATTCGGTAATTCTGTATATTTCGTTTGGTTTGCTGGGAAATGAAGTTTAAAAAGTTGTGAATTTTACCCAATTTGAATAATTTGGGGAAAAAAACAAGAAGAAGGTTGATTTGGAAGTTAGTTTGAATTGCAGATGAGCTCTCACTTGAACAAGAAGCTGATAGAAAAATCGGGTGGTTGTTGAAATTGTTATTTGCTGGCACTGCCACTGCTGTAGCTTACAACATCATGCCATACATGGGTCTGTCAGAATCTGACTCTAAGTATTGATTTGATTACAAATTCACCATCTTTCACTAGTTGCGGTTTTTGGCTGACATTGTTCTTGTGATTTGACACATTCTGCAGGAGATAATTTGTTGCAACAGTCGGTGTCGCTTTTGCAAGTGAAGGATCCTTTGTTCAAGAGGATGGGGGCTTCTAGATTAGCGCAGTTTGCGATAGATGGTAAGTGTAGTAACTCCCTGTTCTCTTTTTTCGGTTGGTAATTCTTGAGTTCAGTTGTTACAATCTGTTAATGGATAGAATCCACCATGTGGATGAGCTGCGTAATGCTATTGAAGAGTATTTCGTGGATCATCAATTGTCTCAATTTGTAGTATGTTTGATGTTCCTACTAGGACTTGTTGAATTGGTAGCATATTGAACTTGTTGGGTTTGGGATGAACTTTGAGGACCATGTGCTCTGTATTGGTCAAGTGTACAACATTTTTCTTTTCTCTTGGCTTGTAGATGAAAGGAGGATGAAAATAGTGGAGATGGGTGGTGCTCAGGAGCTCGTAAATATGTTGGGGAATGCTAAAGATGACAGCACAAGGAAGGAAGCTTTGAAAGCTCTTTCTGCTATTTCACAATCAGGTCAGATTATTGTGTTGATACTGCATATGCCCTATGCCTGTATACTTTGAAACATTGTTCCATTTCCAGAATAGTAATCAACTGCAACTGCGGGTTTTTCGATGATAAGTGTTCCCACTAACAACTATTCTGCAATGCTATTGGAACAATGAGTAATTGCTATGACTGGTGGTACCTTGGAATGCTTGTACTCACACGTTCACACCTCTGGGGAGTGTAGACACTATAACTGCCAACACACTTTTGCTGGTTGAACATTATTGAAATGAGTTTAGTTTCTGTTTACATATACGGAACTATGGAAGAATGGAATTCCGGCAAACTGGGGCTTTAAAATGTTTCGATCTACAAGGCAGACCTCACTGTATGCCCCATACAGAACCATTATAGTTGTTGCTAAGAACAGTTCTATCACTAATCAGCATAATCAACCTTTGTTAATTTGTGGCAGTAATAGATTTGACTGCTTTTGTACTGCAGTTCTTAAAAGAGTGTGTGAGCAAAATGTGAGGCCAAACAATATTAGCACAGCATTTTACTTTTAGATGTCAGAAAACATGTTAATTGCACAATTAACTCGGTGATTTCTGCAAAAGTTTAATGTCAACACTGCAACTGTTATTGTACCAACCAGTTATCTCTTATTCCTTTTGGTTCTCTAATCTATTTTCTATTTACTGCAGATCAAGCTCTTGGAGCTTTACACCAAGCTGGGGCAATCTCAGTCATCCAAGCTGCCCCTGATTCCTTGGAACATGCCGACATTGAGAAATACAAGTCAGGTTTGCTCCAGAGATTCCAAGATCTGAGATATGATAGTCCTTCTGAAGATGTATCAAGTTCCTAGTCTCCAATTCAGATCTGATGAAATGTCATTTCTGTATGCGCATGGCACTCCCTTTTGTAAGGATAGATGAATATGACTTGTAGTTTCCTTCGTCTTAGTTCGTAATAAATAGAGTTTGAGATCAGACTAGTGGATTCAATTTTCTTATGAATGATGATCGGTGGAGAATTATCTATAACACATCTCCCCTTACACAGATATCCTGCTTCAAGATTGGCGAGCAATCTCATAAAAACAATCTATAAATGTTTTTTTACTAGAGTAATTAGTAATTTAATGCATATTCAATACACAGTAAGCAATTCTTCAAGAGTCCATTTGCCAGTAATCTTCATCATCTCTCTTCCATTCATGTAGTAATGTTTATAATCTCTACATGGACGGCACGATTATGAATAATACACACCAATACAAGTACCTCAACTACTACAAAAATGGCACGGCAGAGAAGGAAATTCAATTACAACTTGTTTCCGAATGAGTTGTACACATTGGTGGAAATGGCAATTGCACTTGTTACTACTGCCAGGAAAACCATTATCGTCGCCATAATCTTATCCCTCTTTGTAGATATCCCATGCACATCCCTATAATTCATATATAGTCAATATATTAGTGTGAAGTTTTTCCATCTTCTCGAAAACAAATAGGAGAGGAAGAGATCAAGAGATTAGATTACCTCAGAACAATAGCACCAGGGAAAATGAATGCAAGGCAGACTGCAGAGGTTGAACCCAGAAACTGAAAGAGATACCAAATGTTTGGGAATGCTATTGCTGCTAGGTAAGAAAAGACTAGCAAACCAAAAGTGAGGAACATAAATCTTTTGGTATCTGTTGCCAGTAGTGGTTTCTTAGGGAAAAGAAACTCATCCAAGTTTGCTCTTAAAGAGAAGTTCAAGAGTGGAAACACCAACATCAAGTGGAGTGCATAGCTCAATCTGACCATATCATTGAGTAGTGCCCCCATTGCTGAATCAGAGCTTCTATCAAAGTTTACAAGTATGTCAGTCATGATTGAATCCCCAAACAATAGGTACCCAAATAGTCCTATGGTGAAGTAGATGGCTGCACAAAGCACTAATGAGATTTGGACAGCCAAGATCATATCTGAAGGCTTCCCAAGCTCGAAACCGATAGGGTGAACTGTATGCAAAGCAGATCAGAGATCAGAATGGTGAGTAATTCGAGCTGCAACTCGACTAAAAGCTGTGTATGAATGGTGAAACGATGCCTTTCTTACCATTGAAATGAAAAGTGAAGGCTGTCACAATGACTGGAACAGCAGTGAACAGATCAAAGAAGGTGGTTTGTTGGTCTAAACTTGGAACCAATCTTGGGGTTTTGGTTTTCCCTTCAAAGATTGCGAGGATTGCCATTGCAGAACTTATCCCAACAAAAACCACAGCAAGAAGAACTGATATAGCTGAACTGAACCTCAGAGATTCTGCAGTCCACAACAAAACCAAGATTTAAGTAATCGGACATACATGTTTCAACACCTGAGCCTCGTTTGGTTCACGGAAAAGCAACTCCAAGAATGGTCCGTATAAACTTCCCCATTTTTGGGTAATTTCTTTTCCCGATTTCAAACTTCTAAACCGTAAACCAAACTAGCTAGACAAAAAAGGATTGTTTCCTTGTGTTCAAGTACTAACCTACACGCCTTAACAGCACCAACGGTAGCATTATCAAAACCAGAGTGAACAAGAGAGCGATGTCACGTGAGTTCCACCACTGAACTCCAAACCATTCTTGCAGAACACCCAAATGCCCCGTTTTATTTCCAGAAAGGACATCCCCTAAAGAAAAATGTAAAAAACCATTCAATATTAGGAGAAGTTTCTAATCTTTAGAATATTAGAACATAAATAAGTAGAGAGAATTTGAAGCTAGCTTACCTATTATAATCTGGTACATGATCAAGCACCCTAGGTTAGTGATCATAACACATACTTGTGCTGCAACCGATCCGACCTCCCCAAACGACTCCCTCATTACACCGGCGTACGTCCTCGACTCGCCGGATTGCGTAAACCTCATCAGAAACTCTACCGAAACGTCGGCCAAGAAAGCAATGATCACAATGAGCACAAAGGCTGGTATGACCCCCAACACCTTAAGAGTGGCAGGTATGGACATAATCCCAGCACCAATAATGCTAGTCGAAACATTGAACACCGCCCCGGAAACCGAGCCTCCATGCCTTACTTTCTTGTTCTCCGGCAGCAGTGGCGCGTGAACTCCGGCCGCCGGCGACATTCCGATGAGGAGAAGAGGGAGGAGGTCAAAATGGTTTTTGTCACTTTCTACATCATGAACTTTAACGTGATTTATATTGGATGGCTAAGATGTGGGCTATGACTAGGAAGTGGGTTTAATTTACCAAAATATCATTAATACATGTGGGGGAGGGGATTATGGTGAGGGGGTTAAGGCGAGGGTAGGATTGGAATTTGAGCTTGGAGTGGGGGTTATTGTGTACTTGGACCAATTTGTATCTGGATGGAAAAGTGGGCGCTGTGGGATTTCTTAAAAATCAACGGTGTAGACGATGAGTCGTGTCTGGCAACCTTTTATTACTAGCAATGTTGCCCGCGCTTTGCTGCGGGGCTAATTCTCCCATGCGATGGTGCGGGTTTTTTATTTTATTTTTTAGGATGATAATTTTGAGCAAAGATATAGTTCAAGATTAAACTAAAATCAACTACTAACCACTACATAATGGAATAATTACTTGTTTGGACCTAAGACTGAGAGCATAGCTTGTATACATAAAAATATGATGTACATCATATTACAATTGAGCAAGTAGAGAGAGATTTCATGGATTGCAGCTTTAAGAAAATCAATGAAGCCCATCATATTTGTCAGTGTTCAACCCTTCGGTCTCCATACCCTTGTAAGTCATTGCTATGTCCATCTACAATAAAAGAGTAAGTATGAGTAGTTAGTTTTTTTGTATCAGATTCAATATATTAACTTAAATGGTAACTTTTTTTAACATAACTTAAATGGTAACTTTTTTTAACATTTTCAATTATACTCGTATCTTTGTTAGATAAATACTTGCCATGATTACAAAGGCCAAAATCAAAATTTTGCTTTAACAAAGATAAACAATATTCTTTATGGGTCATTAATCCTAGAAGCAGAATTCACAACTTCTGTATCTAGTGTTATGAATAAGAGGTGCACATGAGATGCAGTAAATTTATAGTTGTGCTTTGTGTATTTGACTCACACAGTCACACATATAACATAGCACATCATAATGAAAGGAAAAAAAGTTGTGCTTAACAACATATAAAAATTTCATACAATCTAAGTTCATGCAAAAAAAAAAAAAAAAAAGCATATATAAACTCTCAGGTCAGATGAACAAAAGAACAGATATTCATTCCTTTCCTTGGATGAACAAAGGACTTTAATGAAATTGTGAAGTAAAACAATTCCAATATAGGTTCCACTTTTCAGAGTACAAATTCCTCACTGTCATCTATCTGAGTAAATAATTAGTAAATCAATGTTCAGCTGGAGTTCACATATGAGAACAGGTAATTGAACTGGCCATTACTATAACCATCAGCATCATCATTAGATTTTGATTTATAAAAAATAAAAAATAAAGTAAAAAAATTAGTTCCAAGAATTGAAAATTTTTGTGGAGAGAATAAGAATTTGATTCAAATACAACTTTTTTCGTTGAATTTTTTAATATGAAGAGTGGAATTAATAACTATTCACTAAGCAGATGAAATATATACTTATGAGGAGATCAAGTGTAACATACCTTTGTAATATTGTATCTAACTGTTTTTCATATTTTTTGTTTAACTAACATTATTAATGAGTATGTTCTTGTGTGAAAGCACGGATTAATCAGAATTTTTTTTGTGTTGGAACAATCTGTTTATCATTGTAAATAGTTTTAAATACCTAGATAAGGTCATTAATGTTGAAAACCGACTGAAAATTCTGAATAATTTAGATAAATAAATAGACAGATGTATGTAGCAACATGTTTAGGGAGAGAGAGAGAGAGAGAGAGAGAGAGAGAGAGAGAGAGAGATATATATATATATATATATATATATATATATATATATGTCTTGGTTTTTAAAATGGGAATTTACCTCAGAGGGGAATGGAGAGGTCTCGGTGGCTGCTTTGGCTTTAATCTTTATATATAAAGCGAGACTTCCATTGCCTGCAAAATTAATATCTTCCATTGCCTGCAAACACAAAAATATGAAAACCCTTTCAATGACCTATTGAAATTAATAAATTAAAATATCAATCTTGATCAAAATCAAAATCAAAATCAATTGTGGTCAAAATTTTGATGTTTTATTGATAAGTTTGAACCAAATACCCAAAATTGGCCAAAAAATTTATATAATGAATTTAGCTGATACCTTTACTGTGTATCAACTGTTTAAAATCAATCCTTTCACACCTGCAACATGTATAATGGGAATGATACATGAACATCATTTACTCACAATACTAAAAAAAAAAAATTGAATACATAACAAAAGAATTCATGTCTCTGAGCAAATCATTTTTAAAAATTTGACAAAGCAACGGAAATGTATAATAGAAAATCGTACATAAACCAAAGATTACTAATTCAGTATTCTAAATCAACACCAACAACAAATAGAAACTTACATCAAGAACAACAGAAGTACACAAAGAAGAAATAAAATTTAAAAGTATTGATACCGATTCTTTATCAGTAACTTCATCAAACAATCTCTGGATACCAAGCCTCCACTAATCTCTAAACCAAAGCATTACAGAAATAATCAAGCAAAATCTTAAACTCTCATGGATAAAGAGAAAATGCAGACCAACAACATAAACACTTAAAATTGTGATTTCTGACCCTCTAAACTTTATTCTATGGCAGCCATTAAGCTCAATCCAATTTGAACAAATTAGTTTACCAATACTGACTCAAAAACTAACAATAACGAATACCCACGCCAGATGCAAAGTAGCCTGTAAAGCTTCCATCTTTACCTAAATAAATCAAACATCCAGCCATAAACAGAACTTCATTATACCTTGACTGACATTTTGATCACCATCTCCTGATTGCATTTCATTCTGACATTAATTAGATCCTCCAGCAATTTCTAGATGAAATACTGTAACCAACAATGAAACAATATGAATTAATTTACATTGCACAGACACAATTATTTTTCTTCACACCACTTATAAATGTCAATGTTTAAGAAAGCATCAAAGCTATACTCACTTGTTTTCAATCTCTTTGATTTGACACAACTACATTTAGATTCTCCTTGATCAACTCGGTCACTTGTGGATTGTTCCAAGAACCTCTTTATCCCTCTCCTGGCATTCTCAGCTGCCATCTCTGTAGTTACATATATAATCCAATTAAAATTTTAGATCATAATCCTCATTCATGATAATTTATCAATCAACTTGATTCCAAAGAAGGTCATTAAACATGGAAAAAACAAATATTATCACTTAATAAACAAATATTAAGAATATTGTAACAAACTAAGCACAAATTGCATAATAAAAGCATATGCAACGACAAACAGAGAAAAGAAAAACATGCCTTTGAAAATGATCTGACGTGAAAAAAAAAATCATTTGAACTCAAAAAGAAAAGCAATATTAATAATCTAATAGTCTAGCTGCCAGTGATATGCAGCTAATTAGTCAAATCTACAGAGTAAAACCCCAAGATTAATCAAAGCGGCTACAAAGAACTGCAATTTGCAGAATTCATTCTATACCCAAACCAACTTTAGCATACAAAGACAATTCTAAAGTCTCCACATTTGGAATTTTCCAACTGTAAAACTCTAGAAACTAAAAACCCAAATGCTTATACGACTTGGACTAAATCCTAATATCAAAAAGACAATGAAATTCAACACTGTGCTGTAATAGATTAATTAATACCCATAGAGGTTTACCCAATTCTTACTGTGATTTCAATTCCCCTGCCGAGGTCGGTTGAATATGAAGCTCGATTTGGATAGAGGCTGCCTGAAAAGGATGAATCACTATTTTTTATTTTTATCGCTGATGTCGGTGGATTATGAGATGGGATTTCGATTTTGATAGAGATTTCCGGAAAAGTATGAGGTCGGTTGCAACGCTTGGTTTAATAAGGATCGACTTCTGGAAACGACTGTGGTTCTCTATATTGCCTCAAGATAGAGACTTCTGGAAAAGTATGAGGTCGGTTGCCTCATATAGAGACGTCTGGAAACGTATAGAAGCATGGCAACCCGTAATTAGACAAAGAAGAGAAGGGCAAAAGCGTCATTCAATTGGGGCTCGAATGAACAGTAACGCCCGAATGAACAGTAGAACAGTGTATCCTCCTTTAGATATATGTATAATTGGCCAAAACAAAAATATAGTGACAGTTTTGGTCATTAAAAAGGAAGTGAGAGAAATAATTATTAAGACTTGCTCTGCCCATCTTCATATGTCATTTACACGTAGGATAAGACTAATTGGTTGGAGTTATTTCATATGTCTTTTGTTACCAGTAAAAGCCTCCATGTGGATTTGATATATCCATTGGAGATGGTATAAATTTAAAGAGTTAAGACTAATTTTTAGTTTCTAAATTTGGTTGTTGATTATGCATCAAGCTAAGATGGGACGGAAATTGAATTGGTCGATCAGTTTTTATGACTTTAATTTCATGAGTGTTTTGTGTAATTCATCAGACGTTCTCAATTTTACATTTTTGAATATGTTCTTATTCTGTGTGTTTATCATGAACAATATTATAGCATGTAAGCTTGTACTACTGATACGTCAATTCTGAGTTGTGTGTTATTGAAGAGCTGTTTTCACATGATCGTTTACCAATTAGAGAAATCATAGTCAATCATCTTAATTAGCATATTTATTAGCATATTTTTATATATATATATATATTCAAGTTTGCGTTGTTTTAGTTTCCGTCTTGAATTTAAATTTAAAGTAATTAAACAAGTAATCTTGAATATAATTCTTGAACAAGTAAATTGAAATCCCCACGTCTTTTTAATTGCTTTTTAGCTGTTGAAAATGATTGTTCATGAGTTTGGTATTCATATTGCGGTAGCATTTGAGCATAGTTGTTCAATCATGAACATCATTTAAATTATAGATATAGACAATTGAAGGCCTACCCTTTATGAGACACGTACCAACCTAAAGTAATCATCTTTTAAACGTGTATGAAATATACATGAAGTTTGGGCATCTCCAGGAAACTGGAAAGTCTCTATTATAGGAAATTAAAAATTAAAATATTCAAAAAAATTTATGCTCCAACTCCAATATATTCTCTATTTTACAGATTTCATAATTTTTCTATAAATCCTTCCCTTAAATTTTACAAACTGCTGTAAATATAGAGAATTTTGTTTTCTAACTCATCACTATCTCTATTTTAGAGATAATTATAGGGAATATATCGGAGCAAAACAACCCATTTTTTCTCTAAAATAGAGTTGCTCTAAAGTAGGTTCTAGCAAACTCTTATTGACTAGTCTTCCTCTTGTTTTATGAATAAGTAAACTTTACTAATGCGTTTAAATTGTTTTAAAAGACCGTATTAATAAATTATTGAATAAGCATATATCAAGCCACTAAACATCTAAATACATAAATTAGTGAAAGTAACATGATCTTTACCAATTTGTTTTTTTCTACCGAAATTACCAACACAATTTGATTTGATTGTGATTAATTCAATTTTTATTTTTTATATTTTGTTTCTCGATAGATCATGCACTTCTGGAAATTATTTTCTCTTTTTGGAGGTAAGTGGTTGAGGGGTCATTTCAAGAGGAACATAGATTGATACATATAGCTTTCCAACGTGGAAAGAAAAAGATAAGTTTGTTTATATGATCGAAACTAACTAATGGTGGATTGGAAAGCCATAGATACTACTAATGATCTTGTTCTTATAGTTGTAGACAAATTTGATGAACTTGATGATGAAGGGAGTTGGCCCCTATATGATAATTGAAGGAAAAGATCAAACTTCTATCTCTAAATTCGGTTCCACATTAATACATCAAATTTCGCAGGAAGACAAATGTAATGAATCCAATTTGGTTCTCTAGATGGAGCAGAATTTGTGGCATTAAAAAAACCTGTGCCCAATCTGCAGAGTTATATATGTAGCATTTGCTGGCTTTAAGAGCTTTGAGTTGAAGTGTAGAAATTGCCGGAGATTGCAACTGAGCTCGTCACCACAGCCAAAACCATCACCAATATTGCTATTATCTTGTCCTTTGTTGTTGATATCCCATGTCCATCCCTGTTAACAAATTTGAATCAAAAACCAAATTCGGGAAAAGTATTGCACTTGCTTACAAGCGCTAAGCTAGAGAAGTGAAAAGGGTCAGAATGTGGTTACCTGAGAATGAGAGCACCAGGGAATATAAATGAGAGGCAAACCACAGTGGTTGATCCCATAAACTGAAAGAAGTACCATATGTTTGGGATAGCTATTGCCACAAAGTAAGAAAATGAGAGCAAGACACAAGTGAGGATTAGAAATCTTGAGTTGCTTTCCGCCAAAACAGGCTTGTTTGGGAAGAGCAGTTCATCTATGTTGGCCCTTAATGAAAAGTGCATAACGGGGAACACCAGCAAGAGGTGCATTGCATAGCTTGATCGAACAACAACATTGAGCATCTGCCCGAATGTGGAGCCAGAGTTTTGATCAAAGTTTACTAGCATGTCAGCCATTATTGAGTCCCCGAACAATAGGTAGCCAAAGAAGCCAATCGAGAAGTAAATGGTGACGCAGATCAGCAGAGAAATCCGACCAGCTAACTTCATATCAGAAGGCTCACCGAGCTCTGCTCTAATTGGATGAACTGCATTCATTCACTCACACATTTGCAATGCATCAGAATTTAGTGTTACATATTACATTACCATACAATAGACCAAAAATTGATGTATCCTCCTCACCATTGACATGGAATCCAAAACTAGTCACAACGACTGGGATACTGGTGAAAATATCAAATATTGAGACCATTGCAAAGTCAGGAAATAGTCTCAGTTTGTGAGCTCTCCCTTTGCACACAGCATAAATCGCCGTTGCAGAGCATATGGCAACAAAAACCACTGCTAACAAAATGGATATTGCCGAAGTGTGCCTAAGTGAATCTGCAATTCAAGCAACAAGCAATGAGGGAAAACTAGACCTGCCCAACTTCACATTTTTGTTCATCAACCATTTGATCAAAGTTCACTGACCTACTCGGCGTAACAAGACTAATGGAAGCATCACAAATATAGCAATGAAAAGAAGCGCATAAGCTCGAGAATTCCACCAATGGATGCCAAACCATTCTTGTAACATTCCCAAATGCAAAATTCCTCCAGATTGAGTACTCCCACATAGCACATCCCCTAAAGAAAAGTTTGAAACTTTCTTCCATTAGTGTATACCAAAAAATTATCACAGATATTAACTGCTGTCAAAAGCAAAAGGAACATCACTAGTACTCCGTGTTGAATCAAAATTTTTTTCAGTTTTCTAGAACACCGCAAGTCAGGAGTTTGAGTCGAAGTAATGAGCTAATCGAACATATTGAGCTAATCGAACTAATTTTAGTTACGGTATGTCCAACATAACGAGCTAATCGAACAAACAGTCGACGCTAATACACTCAATCACTGTAGCCCCTAATGAATTTTGCTCTGTTGTTTGGATATTGGCGGTGGGTGGTTGTAATCAGACAACAACCCAGTAATGGGTCCTCTTTGTTTTATTAGGCATATTGGACAATACAACAATTATGAATTAAAGACGTGCACATTGAATTTGAGGCCTCCCCTGTAACAAAAAAAAAAAAAAAAAGACATGCACATTGAAGAGCTTACCGATGATGATGAAATAAATGATGAGGCAACCCAGGTTGGTTATGATGATACAGACTTGCACAGCAATCGAACCCAACGGTCCAAACGACTCCCCCACCATGCCGGCGTAGGTTTCCGACTTGCCGGAGTTCGTGTACCTTAGCATGAACTCCACCGTGACCTCTGTCAAGACAGCCACTACTAAGATAGCTATGAACCCGGGAATTATTCCCAGCACTTTCATGGTGGCCGGGATAGACATGATTCCGGCTCCGATCATGGTGGTTGAGATGTTGAAAACGGCGCCGGAAAATGAAGCGCCTTGTATGGAGGATGATGAAGAAGTTTGACCTTCTAGGGTTTTGAAGTCATGGAGAAGAGGATGAGTGACCACTCCGGCTTCATCGTTGTTTTGCTGGTTCGTCATCTTCCTTCAGTTTTGGATTAGCTAACAAAGCCTGCAACAATGCAACCTGATAATGCAAAGCATATATAGTTGGTGCGCTCATTATTTTAATGGAGATATATAAGTTTCTTTTGGTCGTATCCAGATATAATTATATAGTTGAAATGAGCTTGTGATGATAATATGGATGCTAGGATATTCATGGATAAGGGGAATTAATGATAAACCCTATTTGATTTTCATGCAAGCCATGGATGAGTTTTACACAATTCATATTTATTGTGGAGCCAAACATTAAAAATTATGAAATTCAAATCATCTATCAAAGAGAAAAAAATGCACAATGCTCCTATCTAATACGGTTGTCTTTCTGAAAAAATTATGTATTAATCAATGTGTTTCTTTACCGCGTTCAAATGAATTGTTCCAATATGAGAAAAATTCAAAACCCATTTAACATGATGTGTTGCTTCTGTGAGAAGAATGGCTTCCTCTCCCCTAAAGAAATCTAGTGGATGTTGGATTAATGCTCTTAATTAAGAGTTAAATCGGTGTATTTCTTTTAAAGAAAAAGAAGAAGATATGATTCTAAAGTCTAACAAATTTTTTTTTAGCTTATTTAATGATGTTAAAACTGACTTCTCTTAACTTACCACGGAGAATTACCCCTAGATTCTGATTAGTTTCCAAAACTCTAGTTTCATACATGTAATTCTATTCAATTGCAATAGACAAAATAGAGAATAAATTGGTATAGTTGACAATTCCCAATGGGCCTTGACTTGTTAAACAACCTTGGGCCTCTCAACCTCAAACAAGCCCGCGTTCCTTGACTTAGCCGCGTCACCGTCCTCAGAAATCTTCAAGACTCCTGTTTTCCCCTTCCATTCAACTCAAACCCTTCCATTCTTCTCCAGAGAGCGAGAGAGAGAGAGAGAGAGAGAGAGAGAGATTTTGAACCAAAAAAAATTCTAAAACCAATGGGAGACCAGATAGCTAAGGCTGAAGATTTGGAACGCAAAGCGGAGAAGAAGCTCGGCGGTTGGGGCCTCTTCGGCTCCAAATACGAAGACGCCGCCGAACTCTTCGATAAAGCTGCCAATTCCTACAAGCTCGCCAAATCCTGTGAGTTTCACTCTCTCTAATTCCTCGATTTCGCTCCGATCGTTTTGTTTTTCGCGTCATCTTTTTGCTTTGCGGTGAAATTTTGGATCGAGGTGGTAAACGGTGCCTTTGGGATTTTGTGTGATTGCATCGAATCCGTCTCGGATTTGATCGTGTATGTTTTTACTGGTTCAGTAGAATCGGTTAGTTAGTGTTGCATTGAGGATCTGATAATGCTATTCTGTTTGAATTTTTTTTATTTAATTGGGATTTTAGGGATGGCAAAAGGTCTGAGCTTGATTTTGAAATTAATGATAAAGTTTGATCTTTAATTGACTGGCTTTTAGAACTTGGATGAATTAGGCTTGTAGGTTTTAATGATAAGTGCATTACCGTGATAGGGAACGGTGTTTCGAAGTTGTTTTGGGAGAAATTTGCAATCAAGTGTTAATAAATCGAAGTTGTCGATTAATGAGATGAAATAGATATTATGCTTGAAATGGTGTTCATGTACAATCAAGTTCTGACTTATTATCGCGGTTTCTAACCGATGGGCCTGGAAAGCCTTATTGTACATGTAGTGGTTCCTATTCTCGTTAATTTGGAAGTAGTGCTTTGTTAACTCTGTGACAAGCAATGATAATGTCTTTTAAACTTGTTATTAGATTTTTCCAATGCCGTTTTTATTGCTTTCTAATCTTTGGGATGTGGTGTTTCAGGGGACAGAGCTGGAGCAACATATGTCAAGTTGGCAAACTGTCATTTAAAGGTTGGTCCTTTTGGTGTTTCAGAATCCAGAAATATCTTTTTATTTTAAATGTCCCTAACAGTACATGATGATAATACTTTTCCATGTAGACTGAGAGCAAACATGAAGCCGCCACAGCTTATGTTGATGCTGCACATTGCTACAAGAAAACATCTGTAAATGGTATGTTATATATTGTGTTACATCTTACATGTGTAGCTTTGGTTCACTGCTCATACAGGGAAATAATCTATTAATCATTGGGGAGGGCATTGTTTGCATTTCAGTATTTGAAACTGAGATGGTCAAATGAATTAAGATGCAGTCTGTATTCTTGGTTGAATAAGTGACATGAAATCAAGTTGTTAATGTTAGAATTACAACATTTGTTGTACTTACGCTAGCTATAGGTAGAAGTTCACCCTTGTTAGCTGGTACATAGCCTCCTTTGACAGTTTATATTAGGTTTATCTTGTTTTAACGTTGCTAATAATGCCAGTTTGTGATGTAATAGACTCGAACCATTTCTACTTGCATTTTCATTCTTAATTTTCTATTGTTCTTTTCTCTGTACTTATTTATACATAGGGTAGTCATAATCATACATTTTGATTCTTGTTTTCTGCAGAGTCCATTTCTTGCTTAGAGCAGGGTGTAAATTTGCTTTGTGATATTGGAAGGCTTAATATGGCTGCAAGATACTATAAGGTATTTTGTTTAATAAAATTTCCTATTTATTTTTTTATTTTTGCTACTAACCTGTTCTGGGATGGAGGACCTCCTAGGCTGAGGGTTTAGGGGCATACTCACTGTGATTTTACTAAAGTGAACATACCAAGACTACCCTCCACCTGGTTAGGTTCAGTCACAAGCCTACGCTCCCTGGGTTAGTATTGTTACAAAGATCTGGGACACCTATTAGTGTTAAGTTAAGAGGAACTGGGTCTTAGATATAGACAGATGCAACCTAGTGACTGATATGGGAAAGGAACTGAAATGTTAGATTAGATCCTTGAAAGTGTAGAAGAAAAATGGAAAATGCGAATTCAAATGGCTAAACCTCATATTCACATGATTATGACTAGTTTTCATCCTGCTTTCTTCTTGATCTTGATGTTTTCTGCAGTCTACATCTGTAGCATATAATGCTATAGAAACCATTCTAGTCATTCTGTAACGTCGGGGTCCGTTTTTTTCCCATGCAGGAAATTGCCGAGTTATATGAATCTGAACAAAACATTGAGAAGGCTATTGACTTCTATGAAAGAGCTGCTGATTTTTTCCAAAATGAAGAAGTAACAACTTCTGCCAACCAGTGCAAGCAGAAAGTTGCTCAATTTGCTGCTCAGATTGAACAGTAAGTCGTCTACATTTTGCTAATATTCTGGCAGTCAAAAGTTACTGTTTTGTTTGTCAGATATCCTACATATTTTGCAATCTGCACCAAGTTGTTGTTTTGGAGAATCCTATGTTTTGTCTGGCTGGTGAATTTGATCTTATAGAATATACCTACCTGATCATCTAGTGACTGCTAGTTGTACTGTGCTTTCTTAATATTTGCAACTAGTTTTTATTATAAAGCTTAGCAATATTATTATTCTTATCTGCAACTATATGTCATGATATGACATCACCCTTTCATGACCTTGCATAAGATTCAAATGCATCATTTTTACCTGCAGTCCCTTAGGACATTTCCTTAATGTTTATTAGTGTCATTTTCATTTATTTCTGCATTTATGTGGTTCAGCTTGGTTTTGGACATCAATATAAGTAATTGTACTCCATTTGAAACTTTAGTGTTATTATTCAACTCTTTTTCGTTGTCAATTAAATTCAGGGAAAAGTTTTGGTCTAATATATTATATTTTGAAACTGCAGTTTCATTGAAAACTATGTAAAAATGGTTGGGAAGTATATGGTTGCAAACAATTGCCTCATTAGAACACTTGCCTACAATCCCCCTTCCAGCTAACACAGGTTACATCAAACTAAACAAAAAAGATAAATGACTTGGTAAAACAGCATCGAGGAAAGCATGCAACCAGACTGGACTTTCCTTCATTGAATGAACTTCACTTGATGTGTCTTATCATTTTGATTGCAGAAACATTAGTTTTTTGTGTGGATTCTTGCCACTTTTTATTTGATTAAACCTATTATTGAATTTTGTGAACAATGGCTCTAGTAGATATTAATTATCAATATGGTTAGTTAGGAGGCGTATTTAGAGGTGATGGCTTCTTATCAATGCACATATTGCTTATGTTTCTGCAGATATCCCAAGTCTATTCAAATTTATGAGGAAATTGCACGGCACTCGCTCAACAACAACTTGCTGAAGTATGGGGTCAAAGGACATCTTCTTAATGCTGGGATATGCCAACTTTGCAAAGGAGATCCTGTTGCAATCAGCAATGCATTAGAGAAATACGAGGTTTTAAGTTTGTGACTTGTTTAGAATTTTCATGTTGTACCCTTTATCTTTCAGAAAATTTACATAATTTTTGTACTTCTACAGGATTTGGATCCAACTTTCTCAGGAACAAGGGAGTACAGATTCTTAAAGGTGAGTTGCTATTATATAGAAAGCCGTTCAGTTTTGGATTATTTTGTTTGCAAGTAGTAAGTTTGATCTCCAATCGAACTGAGAAAAGGATAGCTTACACTCTTGTTTTCTTTGTTATAACGTGTCTTGTGTATGTGTAGTGTTTATCAACTAGAATATTTCTTTTAGTTATGACTTGTAATTTTCAACTGGTTTTAACTTTGCTTTGTGCTTTGTGACAGGATATTGCTGCTTCGCTTGATGAAGAAGATGTTGCTAAGTTCACTGATGTGGTGAAGGAATTTGATAGCATGACCCCACTGGTACACGTCTCTTCAAATTTGATATAATCATAATGCTTGCTTCCATTATAAACTTAATTTAGCGGTTCTTGCATTTATGTTAATTTTGTTGCATGAAACTCCATGTAGGATTCTTGGAAGACCACCTTACTGTTGAGAGTGAAGGAAAAGCTGAAAGCCAAGGAGTTGGAGGAAGATGATCTGACCTAAACTAATAGTAGTACAAGATGTTGTGTGGTCCTCTTATTGGTTTTCGAAGATTGAATTTCATTGCACTGGATTTGTCATTCAGTTGCACTTCTTTGACGATGTGTACTACTGTAGTTTGGTATCTAATCAGAGTGGATGTGCACAAATTTTATTGAGTTTCTTGTGTGATAATCAGATAATGTATGGGGTCTTTCATTTTATTGCCGACTTTGGTGCTCGAGTAAATTGTTTCAATAAGTAAACTTTGTTATGTAAGTAAGTTCCCATGGCAATTATGATTGGTTGGCTTTTTTTTTCTTTTAATCAGAAAAAAAAAAAAAAAAGGTGATTACGAACTCAGTTATGCCTCGGAAATACCGAGATTGCTTACGTAGCTGCGGTACCCTTTACCCAACAATCCTCCTTCACAAAAACGTAGACGTAGAGAAAGGAATCCTACTTCTCGAAAAATCGATAAATGATGGCAGGTTTTGGAATAGATACAGTTCAAAAATGTGTCGATGTCTCAAAGTTCTTGATACCGCATCTTCTTCTCTTGTTCTCGATCAAAAGTAAGTTTCAACGACTCCATTATTCCTTGTTATAAGATTGAAATTTACTTCGATACATATTATCAGATCCATCGATCAACTACATATGAATATTTTATTTTCAAATGTATGTCAAGTAGAATTTTAGTTATCAAAGTTAAATCGTTGACATATAGAATATTTGTGTATATTAATTTATTGAAAGATTTTTGAACATTACTTAGTTTGTTACTGCTCGGATATTCCACTTTTTATTTTTATTTTTTATGTTTGATTGATGATTAGGGTTGGAGAATTACAAGAAAGTTCCAAATCGTGGAATGTTAAACGAGTGGGGCTCAGCCAAATTACCAAATAACAGCTTATGTTTTTGTATTAGGCACCGACTCATCCTCATGGCGAGAGATACCATCAGTTCCTCCTCGTTTATTAAGTGAAAAAAATGTATGTGCATATGGTGACATGCATTGGTTGGTTGAACAAGGAATCCATGTTAATATTGCAGGAGGAGGCCATATAATTTCCTTCGACTTCAAGAAAGAAGAGTTTTGTTGGACTTCTCATCCCCCCTTAAAAGGATTGAAATTACATGGTGAATTTGGACTTGGAAACTCTCTGATTTGGTTGAGGATATTCACTTGCTTAATATGCAAGGATCTATGGCTTTGGTGGATAATAATTCAAGAGAAGAGTATGTTCACATTTGGATAATGATAAGTTACCTTAAGAAAGCGTAGTCAATTTCTTGACTACGAAAGTGACAATTCTTGACATTTTGTGAACAATGTATGACCATCCAACCTCAATAGTGGAAATATAAGGCAAAAAAGCAGTGAATAGTCTTGACCGGTCAAGCTCAACGGGTGGACTTGCTCTGAGATAAGTCTCAAGCGACAATTGAAAGGTATATAAGGTGGCCTTGGCCAAGGCCACAACTACAGGAGATGATGCTTCAACTTCAGATAATGAATCTACTGTACGTTTTGCAACGTACTAAAGAGTGAAGCAGCTCAAGCTCATGCAAAAGTTGCTTGAAGCAAAAGTCTTGAATCAAAATGTATGTTCCACTTTCTATTATCTTCAGTTCATATATACTGTTTTTAAGAATAGATGAAATGCCTTTTCTGTTTCTTCATCACGGGTGTTTGGTTTTCACTTTTCACTTTGCTAATTGTTACTTTACATGGATGGAACAACCTAATTCTTTTTGTACAGTGTCTTATCTATTTGACGCTGATGGTCGTGCTTTTTAGAAATTGAAAGTCTATGATGATGGAGATGATGTGCTGCTTCAAGGTTTGCTTTACCTTTGTAAATATAATGTGTGTAATGTGGTTTTTCAGTCTTGTGAGCAATGGCGGAGCTAGGATTTTAGATTGGGGTAGGCTAAATTTTTTATTTTTTTTAAGTTTTACAAGTAACTTGTTAAACTACATCATAAATTGAACACATATCAAATAATCATATAACTAACTGATAAGATAAAAATTTGATAACAAAAGTCTAAGACAAAAGAACATATACTCAAATTGTACACTGCACACTTGACTAGAAGCGAAATATTTAATTATTGAATTTGTATCATAATTCTCGGCCAATTCTTTTTCAAAGTGGACAATCATGTTACCTGCCAAAAAGTAATTCTCCATCTTATTGCGCAATGTTATTTTGATATGTTTCATAATTGAAAATGCTCTTTCTATAGTTGTTGTAGAAACCAGCAAAGTCAAAACAAAATGGATAAACTGATCAATCATTTCATATCTCTGTGATTTTTTTGTTTCAAAAAATTCTCAACATAACTCAGAAAGAGTAGTATTTGCACATCATGATGAGGTACATCAGACTCATAAATAATCAACTTGCTTCTCAAAAGAAATAGCATATATCTGACCCAAAAAATTAAGAATAAACCACATATGGGGGCTAAGTTTAAAAAATTTGGGTTGGACTGATTTTTAATATTTAATTTGTTAAACTAAAATTAAGCTACAAATTAATGTTTTGTTTTAAAATTTGGGATGGGCTGTAGCCAATCGGAGCCTGTATGTAGCTACGTTTTGCTTGTGAGCATGGATACTAAATTCTTTTATATCGTGTAGATTTAGGAACTTGGGATCAATTTATATCTTCTAATGAAAAATGGTTCCTATTTGGCGCAGAAACAAACGAAGCAGTTGAGAAATACTGCTCTTCTGTAAGGTAAGCACATCTTACTGCCCCTTAATACAAGTTCATTTGCTTAGTTTTCATGGAAATGTTGGGACAGTTGTTTGCTTTCTTTTTCAGGACAAGAAGGCTTTTGACTCCAACCGTGTCTCAAACACTCCATTCGAGTTCTAGAAAGAAGTAGAAATGCTCGAGAGTACAACTTCTAGAACCAACAAAGAAGATATACTCAAAAGTAGAGCAGAATACTAATGTATATAGTCAAGAGATTGTTTTCTTCAAAAAACATTGTTGTCTGAAAACTTAAAATAGTTGAATAGTTCATATCAAGTACTATTTCTTGGTCTGGTGTACTTGTATATAGTCCATCAATAGAAAAAGAAATACGTGGATTCATTTTTAGTATCCTCTCTTCTGATAGTTTTTTTTATTTCGTAGTCTTGCGTCTGATGATCTAGTCAGAGCCGTCTTAAACTTTTCAGAGGCCCTGTGCGAAAGTTTAAGATGCGGCCCTCCAAACTTCAATCTTATATGAAATTTATACTCGAACAAACTCACAATGCAAAATCAAATAACCAATAATATATGATCAATATCATTAGATGAGCCTACAAAAGAGGCTAAATATTCAATACAAACATAAAGTTTGTAGCAAAAAATAATTACAAAAAGATGCTTTGATCTAAAACCCTCAAAATAACACATTCTAGCAGTGTTGATTGATATTCATTTGAAAATCCATCTCCTTGCCTTCTTACTTGCAAACTGATTAATTAGCTTATCCAATTTTGTGTTCTAATTTTGAACCGTGCAAACAAGAACAAAAATCAAGATTACTGTTTCAATATATAAAATTAGTATCAAAACTCGGGAATCTAACTGTAAACCTAACCAGGTATCCAAAAGATCTCCAAATTTAGATATCAGAAAATCGGAACCGACCGTATACATGTATATATACCGAATTATATATAAAATATATATATATAACTTTGTAAGAGGTGGGCTTTGAACCCCTCACCTCCTGTACACCAACCCAACTCCCGATCACTTGAGCTGAAGTTGCTGTTAATATATTATGTACAAACTTTCTATTTATAGTTTCTTAAATGATAGATTAAACAAAACAAAGCTCATTTCCTTCTCTCTCTTTTCTTCTCCTTCGATGTTCTTCTTCTTCTTCATAGACCTATGGCTTTGCTCAAGTTATGCTTCATCTTCTGATCTTTTTTTTTCTTCCTCCTCCACAATCCCCATCAAATCAACATCAAATCATCCTCAGATCAACATCAGATCATCATAAAATCAACATCGAATCATCCTCAGATCAACATCAGATCATCATAAAATCAACATCAGATTCATCATCAGATCATCCTCATATAATTAGTAATTACCATATCTTCCATTATCAGATCAACATCATCTGATCATCCTCATCTCCAACATCATGAATCTCCGGTGGAGGAGGAAGAAAAAAAGTCTCAAAATCATCAGATTTCAAACATGAATCTCCTACTGCAAACCCACTCAAAACCGAACTATGCCAACCGAAATCTTGGCTTCCGACAGTCTGTATATCGACTATGTCTGATCGGCGGCGGTTTGAAAATCTTGATACCGACAGAGGTCGGTTCGACAGTGGTTTGGGGAAAAATAGATTGGTTTAGTACCGAATCCAGCCCTAGGTTTAATGGTCGATGAGAATTGACAAGAGGAGAGATGAAGGAGAGACAGAACGCAGAAAAAAAGAGGAGGATAAGGTTTGGTCGTGTGGCATGGTGGACCTAATTTCATCTTCAGTTTTTAATATTAATTTATTTAAATATAAAACAATGAAAAATAAAATGGGCCCTCTAAATTGAGATATAGGTGTCAGGTGTGTGAAGTTGTGAATGTAGAAAAAGGATTATGGGGCCCTATTTTATATTATTTATAATTTTTAATATTTATTATTATATACATAAAACATGTAAAAAAAAAAATTTGGGGCCTTGTGCTGTTGCTCTTGTTGCACATGTTGAGAGCCGGCCCTGGATCTAGTATTGCATTTTGTTTGTGCATCATTCGTGGGAAATTGGGAATGCAGCATATTATTTCTTTCTTTAACAGCCATGGTAATTAGATGGAAGTGCATGAAAATCTTTATCACTCCACATTACATGTCTACATATAGTTTTCCATGTTCTTGATGTGATCATTTTTTTTATAATCAATCTGGATTCAACTCAATTGAACAATGTGATATTCCTCTTTGAAAGAAAACAAAAAATTGAACAATGTGATATTGGAGGTAATTAAAAGAATGAACTATTAACAAATAAAGTCCATAAGTCTATGGTTTGGAATGCAAGTTTATAATAATGGCCTCAATAAGAATCTGAATTTTGTTAAAAGCTTAACATTAATTGTTAACTTTCATTTAAGTATTTAACTTATAATTGGTGATGTACCTGATTCAAAAAGATATTTGGCTTCCATCAAAAGTAACAACTCTCATTAATATACACTAACATTTCAAATATGAAATTGGTTAAAAGTTGTCATGCATCCTCCACGTCTTTTTCACAAAGGTGAGTTTTGAAAGATTGCTTTGGTAAAATCTCCTACATGCCAAACGAAGACTAGCTCATTCTGATAATCTTGTAATATTGTCTGAAAACTTTGTCATTCAGGCAACTTAATTTATAATGTGGTTCAATAATTGAACTATTATGCTGTTAATTCTAAAACAACAATCACAAAAATTTAACTCTTCATTAAACATGAAAGATGGTTAATGTAGATATTACCAAGTTGATCATGCAGGTGGAGGTCTGAATCCGTTTTCATCATAATCATACATCATCCTCAACGATTATAATGGAGCTCACTAAAATGAGGAAGATGTAGTTGGCAAATGAATAATTGAGATGAGCAATTTGACCCTACGCAAAAGATAACCCCCCCACTAAACAAAGAATATGATTCCCTCTTTTAATTGAGCACACACCAAAGAGCAAAGGATCCACGTGGCAAAGGGTGATCAAGTCCCTCTAACGCAATTTGAACCAGCGTGAGAAATTCGAATCATGTTGCCACACATGGCTGTCTCTTTCTTTAAACGTTAAACGACGCAGCTTTATGTTCGAAACGACGGCGTTTGGGTGGTTTCCTCTTAGAGAATAGGGGAAGACTCAGCCTCTGCCAGCCACTTGACGCTTTAACGCTTTGTTTGACCTCCTCCTCTGTAACCTGCAGCCTTCAATTCTGCTCTCTTGTGCTCCTCCTCCATTTTTCAGGTATGTCCAAGCTTTGTTCTTTTATGCTCTCTCATTTCTTCATTTGTTAAAGGTTTTATTTGTTTGATTTCCTTCATATAGTGTTTGCAATTTTTTTCTTCTTTTTCTGGGTTGAGTTCTTATGAATTTTTAGTCGAATCTGTGAGTTTTACTTTCTGGGTATTTGTCAATTCTCTCTGTAACCTCTCTTGTTGATGAAAGTTTGGTTCTTTATTATCAGTTTCTGTGGTTTACTGTGGCAATTTGTCTTCTTGTTTTATGAACTGGGTCCAATGCTTGGTTTGTGTTTTTGGGAATTTGAGTATTGTTGATTGGTGATTTTATTGGGTTGCTTCCTGGGTTTAAATTCTTTCGGTTTCAATGT